>NW_027423022.1:600000-855000 GCF_048934315.1 Petromyzon marinus
CTCCATCGCCTCTCCGCTCTCCACCATCATGTACATGATGGCCATGGCCAGGTCGTACACGTGGTAGCCGAACATCATCGAGTTGAGGTCCACAATGCCGGAGACGCGGTGCCGCGGCACTCCCTCCGCCGACTTGGGCCCCTGCTGCTGCTGCTGCTGCTGCTCGCTTCCCACGGCCACCTCCTGCACCAGGATGTTGTCGTCATTGAATTCACCGTGGATTATGCCTGCGGCGAGGGGGAACGTCGAATTTGATTTCGTCCGTTGTCTTTTATTGTTGACCGTCCTCCCCTCGTCGCCGTCGTCATCGTTCGTGCCCGTGCCGTTTTTATTCCGGCCGCACGATTGGTGTTGCGCAAGCCGCGTGTGCGAGTCTAAGAACGGCCCCCGCAGAGTCTCAGTGAATCACCGACTTCTCCTGCCTTCAAAGGCACAGAATTACAATAACCCACCAGCGTCGTACAACCCTGCACGGGGGTGAGATATGGAGCGGTGTGTAGTGGTATGCACACCGCATCACGAGCCCTTGATTCCCTGCCATGGAGAACATCACTGATATCTGAACCAGTCCTGGGATCCTACCTACCTCCTCACCGACCAGCATGGTGAAGGTGGCAAAACAACCCCCATGACCCTACACAGCCTGGGAATGCCTTCGTCCAGATAGTGCATTGACAAAGGGCTGTACATTATTATTATGAGTATATGTGTAACAAAAACTGTTGAACACAATTTAGCATCCATTGAAAAAGGATTTGGTAGAAATTACAATTATGATTTATATACAGTAGCGTCTGAATGTCATAACCCTGTCATTTGATTTCACCTGTGATCAGTGTCTGTGCGAGTGTCCCCCATTACATGCATGCCCTGTAATGCATCTGTGTATGCTGGGTAAAAGTAATCACGTAAAGCACATTGCAAAGAAAATGCTTGCCACAAATGAATCACAATACCTTGCTGATCTCGTCAAGCAGCATAAACCATCACGCGAATTCGGGTGATCCTCGCAGCGGCTTGTGGCTAACCATCGAACAAACAAAGACGGTCACCGCATCGCGCGCTTTCAGATGCACTTCTGCGGCCGTCTGAAAAGCTCTTCTTTCCGATATTAGGAAGGCACTGGAGCTATGCACTTTTAAACCTAGATTGAACACTAATTTATTTTTGAACTGATTTTTTGTGTTTAGTTTGTTGTCCTTCCCCCGCACCTCCGATTAGCACGGTTGGCTACGTACGGTGCGAAAGAAGTTCAACGTACACACGTACGCGGCACCCGTCGTGGCTTCAAGGCCTCGTCGGTGGCCTGAAGCGCCCCTCGCCCCCTGAGGCATGGAGCTACGTCCCGGGTGAAGCTGCGAGGCGAGCGTACATCTGGTAAACTTGTGCAGGTTGGGTTGGATCTCCTCGCGGAACTTGGCGATGACCTCCCTGACCAAACCCTGGTTGGGGTCGCCGTCCAGAGTGAAGAGGTAGGACTCGAGCAGGTGGGTGTTTGACAGGTTCCAGATGAAATCGTCTCGTTGCAGGGAGTGCAGGAACGGGTGCTCAAACTATGCAGATGTTTAAAAATGAAGGCGGTAAGATGACAAAAAATGCAATACGAGATTAACATCGCATTGGCCAGTTGAGTACATATGTAAGTTAAAGGCAGCAAAACGTCAAGCTAGCAAAGGATAGTCTTCGTTTCAAAAAAGATGTTCTCCTTGACTTATTATTTTCTCTTTGTTTTTTTTCGGTAAAGTCACGTAGGTAAAACTATAAAATAAAAGAATGAATGAAAAAACAACTACATTTTTTCATCATCAGGTGTGAAAACCACAACAAGAATTTTTTTTTTTCAAATTTCCTTGTTGTGGTTTTCACACCTCATGACGATTGCTTGTGTTGCAGTCGAAACGTCGTGAGAATTTCATTGTTTTATATTTTTTATTATTTTATTGTTTCCCTTCTACGTGGTGGTGACTTTACCGAAAGCAACAAGAATATGAATCCCTGCAGTCTCACGTCACCTGTCAAGAGGCGCTCGTGCGCTCGTACCTGCTGCAGGGCTTGGTGGATGCTCGCTGCCAGCTTGCCCACCTGGTAGTACAGGCTGCCATCCGCCAGCACCCTGGACAGCGGCACGCCGGGCAGGTACGTGAGCAGCCGCACGTTGAACTCCTTCTCTCCTTCGCCGCAGTCTGAGAATTCACAGCAGGAGTCGCCACCGAGGTCAAGAGGTCACCACGGTTAGTGAAATCTCACCGTCGCTTCCTTTTGCTGGAACATAAAAAGCTGTTCGGAAGCTGATATCGGAACCTCCAAGGTCTGGCCAAAGTGTCAACTCACCACTTTGCGCCCTGTGTCCATTACCCACGTGCTATACTACACAGGGTCTCTTATGAATTGCTCAACTGATAGCCAAGGCTACTATTCTTTTTTTAGGAAATTAAGCGACAATTTGCTGCTCAGTATTAAATGGTTAATAACAATAATGAACGTGCTAAGTCCGATATATAACGCACATAAAATTCGTGTAGTCTTTAAAACGCCAATCTCTCAAGCAACTTGAATCGAGTATTTCTGTTCCCCCCCCCAAAAAATAGTAAATTGGAGTGTTTTTTTCCTCATGACTTTCTTTCACGGTACTATAACGCAGAAATTAATAACACGAACGCATTCCGAAATTCGCATTCCTATATGGCCTTGTTGTCTAAACCGCTGTAGCTAAATAAAGCATTTGAGAGGAATAATACCTCGCCACACCCATGCGTAAGGCATCCGCCAAAGTTGCAACGTGGCACGCAACCCTCACGCCTTAGCGCACGCTGGCCGGAACCGGGGGCAATTCGCCCAGGTTCGGGCCAGAATGGATACGTCAGCACCACGAGTCTAGCTGAATTCCCTGGGTTCAGCTTGAGCAAATTACTTAGGAGCAGGGTGAATGGGGGCCCCATCTGCATCAGGAGGCGACTTTTATCGCTCGTTCCATCACGTAAATATAAGGGTCAGCGGCATTCCGTGATCTTCGCATTCCAAACACGGCGTTGGGTGGCGATGTCAGCTCACGCGATGAACCCCGAGCCTGGGTTTAAAGGAGCGCTGCTAGCCCAGGCATTATAATCAGAATATGTACTTTTACTGGAGGAATCCGATGAGCTATGAAGCACTTTGCTTTACAAATGTTTAGCAGCCCAGTGTTGTCCCAACTACAGCCCGTGGGCCAAGCCCGAACCACCAAAATTAATTCATTCTGGTCTACAGGACAACTATCCCGCCACGCCTTACAAGAACTAATTAAGTACATGTCTCAGTCAGCAATACTCACTTAAAATTACACACGACAACCGTCGCCCCCGCGCCCTACCCCCAACTGAAAAGTTTGACAAGACCCTCCCGATACTCAGTGAGGCTCTGCTGTGAAAACAAGTGTAACGATGATGATTACAATAATATTAATAGAAGTGATGCGATGCAGGAGGTCGGAGTGGGTGTGGGGGAGAGATAAGCTCTGTATCGACATGTTTGCATTTCTCTAAATCTCTCCTCTTGCGGATAGATCTTTCTCCTATCTCTTCCATATAAATATATTTCTGATTAAATCTCTCTATGAATGAGTTAAATGATGACATCACCCTGCTGCTCTATTTAAGACCGGGAGCAAGTGAGGGCTTCACCATTCTGGCGAATTGCCCGATGATGCTGGATGTAATTACCAGCGAAACGTCGTACTCAAATATTGTAAATGTTGTGTATTCACTCATCACACCGGTGGGCTAAAGTAGTGAACTATTTTGTCTGTTGTCAACGTGACACATTTTTTACTGTTTGGCTGTGTCGGGTGGTGGAGGGTTACGACAAATTTATTAATAACGCGATCTCACCCAAAAACCTTTATCATGAATAAATCTCTCTCATATCTCTACATTATATTGCTTGTGACATCTCTCTCCCGTCTATGCTTGTTCATGTAATACATGGTTTTGGTTTGACGTGTTCCCCTTGTCAGCCAATCCGGAACTCGATGCAAAGAGTTTGACGTTTGCTTCTCTGTGCCATTAAAACGTCTCAGGGTCTCGTGGGAAGATAAGCAGAAACAAAAATTACGATTTAGGTTTCGTAAGTATGTTGAAATTCTTTCGCACCATACGTACGTAGCCAACCGTGCTCATCGGAGGTGTGGGGAGGTGGAACACACTGTGCAGTTGGCGAATGGCGGCGTCGGTGAACTGTACAAACATTATATCTACCAACCTGCAGGTCAGTAGATGAGAAAACAGCAAGTGTGCTTCTGATCTCTCACCACAGATGTTATCGTCTCGTCCGTGTGGCTTTGCTGTGAGCAGTCATTCCAGTTTCATCCCACACACCAAACATTGTTTTTTTTTATATATATATATGAAGAATTTACAAAATATCACAATGTGGACCTTGGGCCAGTACCAACAAGCAGTGCGTTACATCCACCAACCTCACAAAAACTAAAAAGTATGATCCTTTTACATCACTTATCGTCAGTGGAGTGCGACCCAGTATTATACCACCGCCTCATGCTCGGATATTGATCGTTGTCTTTGCAAGTATAAACCAATGCTGTGTTCGTATGATTACTATCAGCCTATTACTAAATCACCTGGAATGTGCCCTATCATAAGATCTGAAAGCTAAGCAGGTTGAGCCTGGATTAGGGCTTCTATGGGTGACAATCGTGCATTAAACAGGCATCACAGGCTGCTGCGTGGTGCTACGTTGTGGGGGCCAGAGTTCAGTTGCAGCAAAATCAATTGTACTGCACTGTACATCTATTAAACTTGATTTGTCGCTTTCGTGACTGCAGGAATTACTCTTTGGTTTTTTCGGTAAAGTCACGTAGAAATAAGAAATAATAATAAAATTACATAATAGCATACGACGTTTCGATTGCAACGCAAGCAATCATCATCAGGCATAGAAGAGCTAAATTTAAGAGAGAGGAAACACAGAACCGCAGATATATATACAGACACCTAAGTAGAAGGGAGTTCACACAGAGACACAAAGAGAGACACAACGTACGGAGCACAGAGAGATAGGGTCTCTGTGCCGAGGCCTTAGCATGTAGGGGGAGACAAAGAGAGATGGAGACGCACATCAAGTAGAACAAGATTTAGTATTATGTACATCTCTTCTCCAATGTCTCTGCTCCCGGGACCCACGCAGGCGCAGCTCACCGATGCTCTCGAGCGACATGATCTTCCCGCTGACGTTGTCCACCACCTCCTGCATGGGGAAGCCCCTCTCCCGCAGGAACCTCATCATGGCCATCTGCACCTCGAGCAGCTGCGGCCGCTGGCTGTCCCGCGTGTTGGTGACCTTGAGCACAAACTGGCGACCGTCGCGCGCCAGCACGCGGTAGTTCTGGTCGACGTAGCTCGCCAGCGGGCTCACCCCCGCCACGCTCACCCCGTAGAGGCGCTCCACCAGCTTCGCCGCGCGGGACTCGCTGAGGCACGGCTTCTCGTGCTCGTGGCCATCGTCCTGCGGCGCGGCTTGCATCGTCTTCAACGGACAAAACGAGGGCAATCGAAAAGCTTTTGGGTTTTGCAAGTGCACGTTGGCGTTCGCTCCATTCGTGCAGCGCGAGGCGCCTCCGATGAGCACGGTTGGCTACGTACGGTGCGAAACAAGCTCAGAGTACACACGAGGCTACACCCTGGAGGCGCTACGCTTCACGGACAGCCCACAGTAGTTTTCGCATTTACAAAGTTGTGCAGACACACGTGGCATACTACTTATTTAAATTACATCTCCGAGATCTTGAGCATCCGACTGTGAAGCAGACAGTGCGCAATATTTACAGTTCATACACCCACAGCGTTAACCGGGGCGGTCGTGGGACTCGTACCACAAACATCTGCAACGCGCTACCGCTCGGCCATGAAGTCAATCGATCGATAAGCGATCAATAAACACGTCTCTTTGCTCGCATTACATTTAATAGCAACACATTTCACCGAACAGAAAAGCACCACTTAAACATGTCAGATAAGATTCGTAATAACAGAGAATTCTCCTTGTGTATTTCAGTGGAAATACAGCCAGTGCCTGATAAAGTAGCATTACTGTAACTGGAATTTTAACAAGAACCGTGGGTTTATGCAGCATTGGGGAGCTGCAGCTATGGCCCACCGAGTAAACACCTTGTCCCGTAAGCACGAAATCACGTGTTCAAATTCCACTGGATGTGTAATTGTGTGAATAATAATCAGGGCTTAATCTGTCACTGAATATTTTCCGGGTCGCTGGTGCGGAGTGGAGTGGGCAGCACAGCCCCGGTAGCCACGGCGATAGCGAAAGGTACACACTGGACGTGGTGTGCCGGGTGTCAGCAGATTTTTCAGAGTCGCTGACACAGAGCAGCCCTGGCCGAAATTATCTCCATACATATGTAAAAGGCAAAGTTGTGATTATGTGTGTCTATTCAAAATGTTTAGCGTACTTTCCGACATGCAACAAACTTGAAATTTGCCATGTGGGTACTTTCCAGACTGTACACCACGCAAAAATTATTAAAATACACTTTTGTGTTTTTTTCTGGGGGGAGGAGGGGGGAGCTCAATAATGCATTTTTTTTGCACGGCAAGTGAGCTGTGACGTCAAATCTGTCACGTGACCCACGCATGTGGAAGCTTAACGCATTGTAGTGTAGCGGTTAGCGCACTGCGCTACGAACCCGGCAACCCGAGTTCAATTCTCGCTCACGGCCACCACCGGTGACGATTATTTCAACCGCTCCTGGGCCTCCCCTAGATCGACTCAGCCTCAAATGAGTAATTGCTGTGGTGTGTGAACATCGCCACTGGGGACACAAAGGCGGCCGGGCGTGGTGCTGTCACCCACCCCTTCGTCTGTATAGATAAAAGGGAAATTTGTGAATATGTGTGTCTGTTCGAAATGTTTAGCATACTTCCCGACATGCAACAAACTTGAAATTTGCCATGTGGGTAGCTTCCAGACTGTAAACAATGCAAAAAGTATAAAATATACTCTTTGGTTCTATTGGGTAAAGTCACGTAGGTGAAAATAAAATAACAAAAAATCACGACGTTTCGGCCACAACACAAGCGGCCTTCATCAGGTGAAGGGACGAGACTGTCTGGAGGACAGCGCTGGAGTGAGAGAAGCCACGCTCAGATCACGACCTTTAAGCTGTGTGAGAAGAAAACACAAAGCGCCTTGACAAAGGAATTAGCATATAATTTAGCATTGAAATGGCTCATTGAAATAGCTAAGTTAAAGTATACACATCCGCAGAGGTACCCCTTGGCAAAGGAATTAGCATAGAATTTAGCATTGAAATAGCTGAGTGATTAGCTTGTAACTGGTCACAGAAATAGCTATGTTAAAGTCAGAGCATATTTCACGTAAACAAAACGTGCCAATTAGTTACTGCTTCAGCACACTGGTGTATTGGATAGTAAACCCAGAACATTTACCATTAGAGTATGACGTTTCACTGATTATTACAACCAGCTTCATCAGGCGATTTGCCATAATTGTGAAGAAGTATTCCTGTTTCCGTCTTTGAAGTCAACTCAGCCTTAAATGAGTACTTGGTGCAGGGTGTGAACATCGCCACTTGGGAGACAAATGCGGCCGGGCGTGGTGTTTGGCCACCCACCCCATCGTGTGCTGGGCCGGCCTTCATAGGTGTTGGCTCCCAGCCATTGCCCCGAGTCTGTTAAGGCTATACGGGGGTCTTTGTCTTTGTGTGTATGAGATGCATGCGAGTGTGTGTGTGTGTATGAGATGTGTGTGTGTATATGAGATGTGTGTGTGTGTATATGAGATGTGTGTGTGTATGAGATGCATGTGTGTATGAGATGTGTGTGTGTGTATGAGATGTGTGTGTATGAGATGTGTGTGTGTATGAGGTGTGTGTGTATGAGATGTGTGTATATGAGATGTGTGTGTGTATGAGGTGTGTGTGTATGAGATGTGTGTGTGTATGAGATGTGTGTGTATGAGATGTGTGTGTATGAGATGTGTGTGTGTGTATGAGATGTGTGTGTATGAGATGCACTGCTGTATAATAATGTACTACTCACTACTGAGTACACAGTCCCCACTGTGTTCACAGCTACCACCCCAACGCACGCATAAACTCAACTCAGTCATTAAAAATGTTAAGTTATGTTTAGCAAACAATAGTCATTGCAACGTTATACTTGAATCTAATAACAAGTTTAAGGCACTGCTGTATAATAATGTACTTGTCACTACTAACCACACAGTACCCACTGTGTTCACAGCTACCACCCCAACGCACACAAACTCAACACACACACACACAGTGCGCTAACCACTGCACCACCGCTCCCCACACACACACAGTGCGCTAACCACTGCACCACCGCTCCCCACGTCCACCACAACCTGGCACCCGATGATGTATCGATCGGCTCGGCTCACCGTGGTTGCTGCGCCAAGTCACCTGCAGTGAAAATCGATTTAAATTTCGATTAACTATACTCGCGCCGATTCCTAATGGGATAACATTAGGAATCCATTATAGTAGAGTTACGGATGTATGAGTCGATTTCCATTGGGATAACATGGGAATCGATTTATTTGTGGCTTAGGCTAATAAAATCGATTTGCATTGGGATAACATGGGAATCAACAGTGGTCTAAAATGAACCTTCATTAATCGATTCCTCCTGTGTAGACGTGGGAATCGACCACGTTAGACGATCACGTGTGTGGGCGTGGTCTCTCAACGTCAATCAACCAGGTAGGGCGTTGACTGGTGGAGAGTTTGGGATCTGATTGATTGATTGATTGCTTCTGTGGACAGGTGTCTTTTATACAGGTAACGAGCTGAGATTAGGAGCACTCCCTCTAAGAGTGTGCTCCTAATCTCAGCTCGTTACCTGTATAAAAGACACCTGGGAGCCAGAAATCTTTCTGATTGAGAGGGGGTCAAATACTTATTTCCCTCATTAAAATGCAAATCAATTTATAGCATTTTTGACATGCATTTTTCTGGATTTTGTTGTTGTTATTCTATCTCTCACTGTTCAAATAAACCTACCATTAAAATTATATTTCTTAAAATTATATTTCTTTGTCAGTGGGCAAACGTACAAAATCAGCAGGGGATCAAATACTTTTTTTCCCTCACTGTAAACCCCAATGATCCGATCGAAATGAGGGATTTTGATCGGATCATTGGGGGGCCACGTGTCACTACCACCCCCCCCCCCCAAACAGTCATGAGCAGCACCTCCCCACACGCCCTGCCACCGAGAAAAATGTTTCACGTACGAGAGTGAAACTGATATTTTCATTCTCAGCTGGAATTTAGCCAAATGCAATACACTTGAGAAACCTGGTTTAAAATCACAAGCAAGTTGCCTGAATTTCAAACCCATGGTCTCAGCGGTACAGCTCGGTGCTCTTGACAGGCTGAGCCAACCGGTCACTTCATCGCAAGCAACCGGAAGCATCAAGGTTGTCAATGCCGTGTGCGTCGTCCTAATGGGGAGCGGCAGTGTGGTGGCTTGCAACGCTGTGTTGCGAACCCAGTGAACAGAGTTCAATTCCTCCCCACTCACGACCAATAATGGTGCCGAATATTTAAACCGCTTTCCATGGGTCGGCATGGCTTTAAATGAGTACCTGGTGCAGTGTGATCGTGGTGGTGGTTGTGATGGTGGTGATGATCATGGTTGTGATGATGGTGGTGGTGATGGTGTCTCTATGGGTCTCTGTGAGTCCCTGAGCCTCTATGGGTGTCTACGAGTCTCAGTCACTCTGGGTCTATATGGGTCTCTATGAGTCTCTACGGGTCTGTACGGGTCTCTGTGTGTCCCTGTGGGTCTCTATGAGTCTCTGTGTCTGTTGGTCTCTGTGTATCTCAGTGTGTCTCTGTGGGTGTCTCTGGGTCTCTGTGTGTCTCTGTCGGTCTCTCTGAGTCTCTGTGGGTCTCTGTGTGTCTCTGTCAGTCTCTATGTGTCCCTGTGGGTCTCTGTGGGTCTCTGGTGGCCGGGCCTGCTGTTGGCCACCCACTGCTCGTGTGCTGTGCCAGCCTTCATGGACGCTGTTACTCACCAACAGCAATTGCCTCAACAGTCTGTTATTTCAAGTTTCATTTCAAGTTTTCATGTATTAGGTATAGCCCTGTGACATGGGAATCAATAGTGGTCACCCACCTAAGTTCATTATAAATGTGGGAGCATTATACGCATTAGTTCGCTATCACGACATACAGTACCCTGGTGTCTACAAACTAAGTTTGCCTCTGTGGTAGTAGTTACATTGGAGAAACCAAACGCCATGTCTCGGACCGCATTCGTGAACAGAAAGCAGACCTTAAACACGGTAGGACCAACACCTCGGCCATGGCAGATCACTGTTATAATTCAGTAGGCTCACATGACATTGATTTCTCCAAGACAGAGGTTCTTTGCAATCCATCTGGCTACCATGAGAGATTTGTTCATGAGGCCATCCACATATACAAACACAGAGACAATTTCAACCGAGAAGATGGACTCTGGCTTAGCAATCATTGGAAGGATTTGATAAACCATTTCAGGTCTTAATTGATTGTTCACGCTTACGGTGGCTTTCAGACAGCATAAATTAATTTTTCGTCTCCCCCCTCCTCTTTTCAGAACATAGATGGACTCTTGATTTAAAGCTTTCGTGACTGCACTAATTCATATTCTTAGCTCTTTCGGTAAAGTCACGTTGAAGGGAAACAATAAAACAATAAAATATATATAAAACACAATATATATTTTATTATTTTATTGTTTCCCTTCAACGTGACTTTACCGAAAGAGCTAAGAATATGAATTACTGCAGTAACGAAAGCTTTAAATCAAAACATCAACAGGCTGATGTGCCACATCTCCTCCTTCAAGAAGTCTCACAGCCCTGCGATGTTGTGTCCACACAACCCAAACTACGGAGTGCCTGGTGGTAAACCGCTGTGCTGTAGCCTGCGCCCCTCCAGTGGAGGAGGAACAGTAAAACCTCGCTGATGCTCTCCTGAAGCACTCCTGTGCGCAACAATCATTGAGACTAGTTGCACGTGCATCGATTGTAAAACCCCGTTCCGTTTCAGGAAGTGGGGACAGTTGGTGCCGTGTGCTCGTTTCACGTCGGGGTGCCACTAAAGGCGCAGGTCCCACTCCTGAGTGATCGGTTACGCGACTCTCTTTTGCACGAATAATCAATCTCTTGCGATTTTATTTAATTATTTAAATCTTCCGTGACTGCAGCGATTCATATTCTTTGTTCTTTCGGTAAAGTCACCATGTAGAAGGGAAACAATAAAATAATAAAAAATATAAAACAATAAAATTCTTACGACGTTTCGACCGCAACACAAGCAATCATCGTCAGGTGTGAAAACCACAGCAAGAACATTTAACTCGTAATCACTTACATGTTAATATCGCCTGATGATGTCACTTACATGTTAATATCGCCTGATGATGTCACTTCCCTCTTAATGTCGCCTGATGATGTTACTTCCTGCTTAATGTCACCTCATGATGTCACTTCCCTCTTAATGTCACCTGATGATGTCACTTCCCTCGCATTCAATGCAAACATGTCCAGGGCCCCGAGCCCCCCACCTCCGTCTGAAATGTCCAATGCGCCCATCGCAGAAAGCTGGTGCTACACACAGGTACTTGTTCCCCTGTGGCCAATCACATTCAACGGGTCTCCGTCTTGTGCCGGTCAAAGTATGCGCATGGCTAATGCATTTCACTTTCACACGTTTTTTGTTCATCGCAAAGCCATCCAAAATGGTTTCATAATTATGTGTAAGTGCAATTATGGATTATCATTGTACAGGCTATTTTTGTACATCAGATTGCAAAGTTCATAGAATTGCACTAACAACATTATACTAGATAATTGTCTCTGATTTTGACTGGTAGTGTATTTATACAAAAGGGGCAGCAGTTTTTATCAAATAAAAAAAATAAAAAGGCCTTTTATTGCACACTCTAATCTATGACATGTTGAGACTTGTTGTGTTAACGCTGTGCAGTAATGAACATGCAAGGTAATCCCAGAACACTAATAAGACCCTTTCATTTACAGTAATGTTTCTTTCCTTATAGACAGTTTGTGTTTTTGAGCACAATATGATGTGTGGGTGAAATACTTGAGGGTTTGTCAATGGTCATGTATTTATGGTAATGAATGAGCTTTATAGCTGTTATGTGCTCGTGTGTTTCAGGTTAAGGTGGTAAAGTTCTCTTATATGTGGACCATCAACAATTTCAGCTTCTGTCTTGAAGAAATGGGCCAAGTTCTCAAGAGTTCTACATTTTCAGCAGGCACCAATGATACATTGAAATGGTACAGTAAATTCTGGCTATTTTATGACATTAAAAAAAATCACAATGCTCACGGAGGTGCTTTACTAGAACAATTTTGCATAGTGCATGTTTTAGTTCATACTATATTGTTTTAGTAATGTAGTCTGCGCGTACATACACACCTAATATGTCTTGTTTATATGTTCAATCAGGTGCCTACGCATAAACCCCAAGGGTCTTGACGAAGAGAGTAAAGATTCATCTTCTTTGGTTCTTTCGGTAAAGTCACGTAGAATGAGAATAAAATAATAAATTGATAAAATAAAATAACACAATAATATTCTCACGACGTTTCGGCCACAACACAAGCGGCCTTCATCAGGTGAAGGGGGTGAGACTGTCTGGTAGGACAGCGCTGGAGTGAGAGAGCCACGTTCAGATCACGGCTTTTAAGCTGTGTGAGAGGAACAAAGAGCCCTCAAATTTCCGTACTCTTTGTTCCTCTCACACAGCTTAAAAGCCGTGATCTGAACGTGGCTCTCTCACTCCAGCACTGTCCTACCAGACAGTCTCGCCCCCTTCACCTGATGAAGGCCGCTTGTGTTGTGGCCGAAACGTCGTGAGAATATTATTGTGTTATTTTATTTTATCAATTTATTATTTTATTCTCATTCTACGTGACTTTACCGAAAGAACCAAAGAAGATGAATCATTGCAGTCACGAAAGCTTTAAATCGAAAGAGTAAAGATTACCTATCGTTGTACTTGTTATTGGTCAGCTGTCCCAAGAGTGAAGTCTACGCCAAGTTCAAGGTTTCTATTCTTAATGCCAAGGGAGAGGAAACCAAGGCTATGGGTGAAACTACTTGTATTTAAGTATCAATTCACGTCATATGTGTATTTGGTAACAGGATTATATCATAATCAGCCATTATTTATCGACTGCTGGAAACATTTTATAAACCTTACGAACACCATCCCTCATCCTTCACATGAGCTGATCTAATATCTCCTTGTCTACGTTTGACATCGTCTTGGGCATGTACTCTACTTTTCTTCCTATTCGACCACTAGTCTCATCCATCAACCATCCCATTTAGCGATGTGTCCTGTCCAAGCCCAATCTATATTTACAACAGTGAATATGATGTCTCTAATTTGCTGTTTTGATTTGACCAACGTGTTCCTCTTTCAGTTTCTCACTGTAATTCTCAACATACTTCTCTCCACGCTTTGTGTACTTTTTAGTTTTGTTCCATTTGTCAGTGTTTCTATTTGTAATCAGTGTTTCATAGTAGGTAATATGCACTAGATTGGAATCTTTCATCCTGTAGCACATTGCAACTTTTCATTATCAAATTCATATTCCAAAAGTGCTCTTGATCCTGTTCCACCTTCAGAAGTTGCCATTATGCATATTTTTTGTGTTTTCCATGATATTGACCCTCCAATAATAATTTTATTTTGCTTAGTGTACCTGGACATTGTCATTCACGGACATTTCTTTTCCTAGTTTTACAATCTTCACCATGTGTTATTCCATTGTAATTTATCAAGTGACGGCTTTATTTTTTCTGCTTGCACTCACTGTTTATTACAACTTCATTATTTTTGTTTGTATTCTCATCCATTTTTTTATTCATTTCTGGTGGTTTTACAAAGGTTGGCATTTTCATCCCATTTCACACTTCTCCTTTACCTTGCTTTAGTGGTTCATATTGTTTGTTTTATAAATGCCTTATTACTTTCAGGATACTCTTTCAATGCGCGATAACTATTTTAAGTGATGACATCCATACATTTACTGTGCTTTGCTAAGGCTATTAACATTTTTCTGAGAGTCTAAATCTATCTTTTTGTTTTTAACTTTCATGTTTTTTTCTTATTATTTGCTTTGGTGTTGTCTTTGGTAATGTTAACATGTAACTCACGTCACACAACCATGTTTACAAAGACAAGCATTATGAATACACAAACACATTCACGTAATCCATATGAACTATATCTTCATACACTTAAATCCAGGTCTGATTTTCATCTAGCTTGAAGTTAAAAGCTAAACTGAACTATTTTTATTTTACCAGGCAAGGCCCACTGAGCTACAGTGTGGGAAAAAAGTATTTGATGCCCTGCTGATTTTGTACGTTTGCCCACTAACAAAGAACTGATCAGTCTATAATTTTAATGGTAGGTTTATTTGAACAGTGAGAGACAGAATAACAACAAAATCCAGAAAAACGCATGTCAAAAATTTTATAAATTGATTGGCATTTTAATGAGGGAAATAAGTATTTGACTCCCTCTCAATCAGAAAGATTTCTGGCTCCCAGGTGTCTTTTATACAGGTAACGAGCTGAGATTAGGAGCACACTCTTAAAGGGAGTGCTCCTAATCTCAGCTTGTTACCTGTATAAAAGAAGCAATCAATCAATCAGATTCCAAACTCTCCACCATGGCCAAGACCAAAGAGCTCTCCAAGGATGTCAGGGACAAGATTGTAGACCTACACAAGGCTGGAATGGGCTACAAGACCATTGCCAAGCAGCTTGGTGAGAAGGTGACAACAGTTGATGCGATTATTCGCAAATGGAAGAAACACAAAAGAACTGTCAATCTCCCTCGGTCTGGAGCCCCATGCAAGATCTCACCTCGTGGGGTTGCAATGATCATGAGAACGGTGAGGAATCAGCCCAGAACTACACGGGAGGATCTTGTCAATGATCTCAAGGCAGCTGGGACCATAGTCACCAAGAAAACAATTGGTAACACACTACGCCATGAAGGACTGAAATCCTGAAGCGCCCGCAGGGGGCCCTGCTCAACAAAGTACATATACATGCCTGTCTGAAGCTTGCCAATGAACATCTGAGTGATTCAGAGGACAATTGGGTGAAAGTGTTGTGGTCAGATGAGACCAAAATGGACCTCTTTGGCATCAACTCAACTCGCCGTGTTTGGAGGAGGAGGAATGCTGCCTATGACCCCAAGAACACCATCCCCACTGTCAAACATGGAGGTGTAAACATTATGCTTTGGGGGTGTTTTTCTGCTAAGGGGACGGGACAACTTCACCGCATCAAAGGGAAAATGGACGGGGCCATGTACCGTCAAATCTTGGGTGAGAACCTCCTTCCCTCAGCCAGGGCATTGAAAATGGGTCCTGTATGGGTATTCCAGCATGACAATAACCCAAAACACACGGCCAAGGCAACAAAGGAGTGGCTCAAGAAAAAGCACAATTAAGGTCCTGGAGTGGCCTAGCCAGTCTCCAGACCTTAATCCCATAGAAAATATGTGGAGGGAGCTGAAGGTTCGAGTTGCCAAACGTCAGCCTCGAAACCTTAATGACTTGGAGAAGATCTGCAAAGAGGAGTGGGACAAAATCCCTCCTGAGATGTGTGCAAACCAGGTGGCCAACTACAAGAAACGTCTGACCTCTGTGATTGCCAACAAGGGTTTTGCCACCAAGTACTAGGTCATGTTTTGCAGAGGGGTCAAATACTTATTTCCCTCATTAAAATGCAAATCAATTTATAACATTTTTGACATGCGTTTTTCTGAATTTTGTTGTTTTTCTGTCTCTCACTGTTCAATAAACCTACCATTAAAATTATAGACTGATCATTTCTTTGTCAGTGGGCAAACGTACAAAATCAGCAGGGAATCAAATACTGTTTTCCCTCACTGTACATAGCTCTTTTTCAGAAGTGCCCCGGCCACAAACGATAGCTTAATGAGATGGCTTATTGTGTGGAAATGTATAGCAGCCAAATACTCTGGATTTTTATAAATATGGAGGGAAAAACCGGTAGACCTGGATAAAAATACATGCAACCACAAGGAGAACATGCAGATTCCAAATATGCAGGCATCAGGGTTGAGATTGAACCCATGACCTATATACCAGGCGAGGTAGTTGACTGCCACCGTGGCGCAGGGCTTTAGAATACATTGCTGTCTTTACACTTTGAAAATAGAATTAAGTTTTTTTTCCCATTACATGAAATTACCACAGTTTATTGTAAGAACTGGTGAGTATTGTTTGAAATCTATTTTTTTACAGAGAGCCCACGAGCATACCGCTTTTTCCAAGGAAAAGACTGGGGATTTAAAAAATTCATTCGAAGAGATTTTTTGCTTGATGAATCTAATAGCTTGCTTCCAGATAACAAACTGACACTCTTTGGTGAAGTAAGTATGACATGCTGCAGCTAATGTGAAATTTTCTATTTTATTCATTACAATTGCACAGTTGGAGTCAATATTCTACTTAATTGAAGATTGTAATAATTACTTTCCCTGTTCCATACAAGGAAATTGTTAACGTTTTTACAAGCACTTTTTTCCTCCACTGATGCTAGAGTTAACATAGCACAACAATTAAATAATCAAGCATAATTTTTTTTAGGTTTTCTCCCTCTGGATAGTGTTTATATTTAAACCTTGACATTTTTATAAACTAGAATGTCAGGTATTACATAAAGTGTTTTGTTTAAATATCGCCACATGAATTCCTTTTCCTATTCTCGGACATCAGCCAGTTTGATGTAAATGTTTCTTGTCCTTAGGGGGGTCCTTTTAATCAGCCAGATTTACATTTTTTACCTTTAAAATCCTTTACAAAATACAAGCATTTTTGATAATGAAAGGAAGCACATCAAGAAGGGCTGTTCACTTCCTCTGTTGTTGTGCAGAACCCATAATTAGGGGCCTCACTACCTGTTTAAACTGTTTATACAGTGTAAAATAACTTGACAAAAATATAGAATGAAAATTGATTAATATGAAAAACATTTCACGGACCACTATTTTGGCATTCACAACACTTGTTCTGATATAGGATGTCTGTGCAGATTTGCTTGCTTGATTGAACCAAAGCCTACATCTTCATGCAAAATGTGTAGTTAAGTGAGGATTTGTAAAAAAAAATCATCAAATGCCTTCTCAAAGCTGGTTGATGTCTATGCAGGTTAGTGTGGTGCAGGATTCCGTGAACATTTCTGGTCAATCCAGCATGAGTACATTGAAAGTGCCAGATTGCCGGCTGGCAGTTGACTTCGGGGAGATCTGGGACAATTCCCGCTTCACTGACTGCCTGCTTCGTGTTGGTGGCCAGGAGTTTAAAGCACACAAGGCCGTATTGGCAGGTCTGTGCCACAACAAGCAACACATGCGTCGTTTAGTGTACAATAGAACCATATAATTAATGATACTGTAATTAGTTTGGGGTAATCAACTACAGCCATTTCCTGTTTTACACTGAATTTTATTAACTAACACTGGCAAATGCTTACGTCAATTTGTAATGCTTTTTGTTAAAGGATACATCAGTAAATATGTGTAATGAATTCAACTGAGTCACAGATGCACTTCTTCAACCGACACACGGGGTACTACCCCTTAACACATGAACAACCTATGGTGGTGGACCACCAGGCTATCTACACTAATTACACGGGAATTAGCTCCGACGGACCGGACCCTGGCCGGGGTCCGGGTCCACGTGTTGGTGACTCTTGTAGGACGTAGATTCTTCAGGATGAACAACAGCAGCCGGTCCCTCTCAGGGACCCGGCTTTTATCCTCTGTGGCGGGGGTGGCTCCGCCCTTGGCCACGACCACCTTCTGGAATCCTCTAGCGGGTTCCCGGCCCTGACACGTGACCACCCCTAGCCCCCACCTGGGGGCCCTGTGTACACTTTACCGGTCACGTGTCCTTCGTGGTCAAGTGCCATGGCCCTTGGTAACCCCATTCCCATGGCCAGCACTCTCACACCCTATCCTGTAGGGGTCGGCACCGCACACAGAGCGTGGTGCCACTCAGCACTGTCAGACAGCGCTCACCATGTCCCTCACCACACACAGAAACCCACACACTCACCTCACACAGAGACCCACAGACTTCAACACACAGAGACACACAGACTCACCACACACAGACACACACACAGACCCACAAACTCACCACACACAGACACACACAGAGATCCACAGACTCACCACACACAGAGACCCAGAGACTCACCTCACACAGACACACACAGATACACACAGACACACACAGACTCACCACACACAGAGACCCACGGACTCACCTCACACAGACACACAGAGACTCACAGACTCACCACACACAGACACTCACAGACTCACCACACACAGACACACACAGACTCACCTCACACAGAGCCCCGTGTCGGCATCTTCAGGCTGAGTCGACCTCGAGGAGGCCCAGACAGGGTTCAGATTTTTCCCGCCATCGCCGCCATTCGCCCCGACCGGAAGCGGAAGTAGAAGCTGGGGGTGGAGGTGGGGGTCGCCGAAAGAGGCGGGGCGGGAGGCGGCTTCCGGGGGCGTGGTCTCGCACTGGGACGTCACTCGGAGGGGCGTGGCTGACAGCACCGGTGACGTCGCAATCACCACGTGTTTCCTCACAGTTCGAGACGGGAGTGAAGGAGACGGCCGCTTCTCAAATTTCAGCTGCTTCAGCTTCATCATCTTCGTCCAACTTCTGCTGAAGCCATCCGTGCCAAACCTTTGACGAGGTGAGTGTGTGGGCTCGTGGTGAGTGTGTGGGTCGGTGTTGTGGGCTCATGGTGTATGTGTGGGTCCGTGGTCAGTGTGTAGATCCATGTTGTGGGTTCGTGGTGAGTGTGTCAGTCCGTCTTGTGGGTTTGTGTTAAGTTTGTAGGTCTGTGTTGTGGGTTATTTGTGAGGCTGGGTCCGTGGTGAGGATGTGAGTCCATGTGAGTTTGTGGTGATAATGTGAGTCCGTGTTGTGAGTTCGTAGTGAGGATGGGGGTTCGTGGTGAGGATGGTGGGTTCCTGGTGGGGGGACGTGGGACAGTGGTGAGGATGTGAGTTCGTGTTGTGACTCTCTACACCATCTCCACCCCCCTCCCACCCCCCCACTCACAGCTTTCCACACAGACCTTGGGGACTGCTGCGTGAGCAAAGCCACTCTGAGCATCAGCACCATGGAGGTACGCATGGGCCCCTACACTCGACTTACTAACACCACCAGCACTTACGAACACCACTAGCACTTACGAACACCACCCACACTTACGAACACCACCCACACTTACAAACACCACCCACACTTACGAACGAGCTTCCATGAAATATATATTTGTTTAACATCGACTTACAACTCGCACTTGCGAACCGAACCGTGGAACGATCCTCCGCGAGATGGAGTGAGTGTTTGTGATGCCTGTACACTACTCTGTGGCACCACGGTGGCTATGAGATGTTAACAACCTCACTTGGTATACAGGAGGTCGTGGGTTCGACCCCGACCCTGAGGCCTACTGTTTATTTGAAGTCTGTGTAGAGGAGCCTACTCCAATATTGTTTTTGTGTGTGTGTATGTGCGTGTAGACGAGCCAAGCTGGAGCGAGAAGGAGGCAGGGAGTCTCTGACAACACGTGGAGCGCGCTGTCAGCAGCCGGCACCGGCCCTATCCGCAGTAAATCGCCTCGAGGTGAGAACAGCAGTGAGCAAACATGTCCATCGTTGAATGGGGGGAAGTCACTACCGCCATTTTGCATGGGGGACTTGACGGTGGCCATGTTGCTTAGGGGACTTTATGGCAGCCATGTTGCACGGGTGACTTCATTTTGGCAATTTTGCATGGGGGATGTCACGGCAGCCATGTAGTATGGGGTACATTACTATGGCCATGTTGCATGGGGGACATCACTCTGGACATGTTATGTGGGGGATTTCACGGTGGCCATGATGCATGGCAGTCTATAGGATGGCCACGTTGCATGAGGGATATCACAGCGGCCATGTTGCATGGGGTTGTCATGGTGGCCATGTGACATGGGGGATGTCACGGCAGCAATGTTGTGTGAGGGATGTAACTTCGGCCATGTTGCAAGTGGGACTTTTTTGGCGTGGTAGAATCGTTACTCGGTATAACCTTCGTGGGGACTTTGTTCATTGCCTGTTGCTGATGATGAGATGTGCAGTGACCCGCTGATTTTATTTTTGTTTGCTCAATTGCGATCACTCGTCCAGGTGTGTGTGTGTGTGGGGGAATGTTGGTGCGGTGATGTGTGCATTGTGCTGTGAGCCCATTGAGAGAGGTTCACTTCCCTGCCACGGCTCACGTCACAGACGAGTCGATGTATCAAATGCTAGCGGGCATCCTTCTAGGTCAAGCTACGCCTTAAATAAGTATGTCGTGTGGTGCGTGAACACCAGCATTGGGGAGACGAAATCATTCCGATCTTCGTAGTGGACATATCTGCCTTTGATTTTTTGTCTTGTTGGCTTTAATCGGTGCTTATTCTTAGCTCTTTCGGTAAAGTCACCTTCAACGTGACTTTACCGAAAGAGCTAAGAATATGAATTACTGCAGTCACGAAAGCTTTCAATCAAAATTTAATAGGTGCTTGTTAACACTTGCTGCTACAATGACTAAAGGGTGGGATTTTCTTGTGTGTGTAAGTGTGGTTACTTGGGTAGCGGTGGTGTAGCTGTGCTTTGAATAACCGCAGGAGCCCCGGTTCGATTTCCGGCCACGGCCAACATCGGGAACGAGTGATGTTGAACCGATTCAAGGAACCTCCCCTTGAGCTCGCCCGAGCTGAAATGACTGCCTGCTGCGGTGTGTAAAACATCGGCACTGGGGAAGACAAAAGCAGGCCAGGGGTGTACCCCAGGGCCACATCGCCACCACCGCGACGGTGTGGCGGTCTCAATAGGCGCTCGCCAAACGCGTTTCACTTGTCCGTTGCTTGTACCCATCATCATCGTCATCGTCGTCGTCATCATCGTCGCCGTCTTTCCCCCACCAACCCACTCTCTTTGTCCTCAGGTGCTGGAGCTGGTGTAAGGGGCCGCCCGCTGCAACGGCACTTTGCGCGGGGACCGGCCCGCGGCACCGTACGACGCACAACCCCGCCGCGTTCTTTGGTTCTTTCGGTAAAGTCACCACCATGTAGAATGAGAATAAAATAATAAAATAACACAATAAAATTCTCACAACGTTTCGGCCACAACACAAGTGGCCTTCTTCAGGTGAAAGGAACAGACCTGTAGGGACGACACATTCATTGAAGCTCTGTCGTCCCGACAGGTTTGTTCCTTTCACCTGAAGAAGGCTGCTTGTGTTGTGGCCGAAACGTCGTGAGAATTGTATTGTGTTATTTTATTTTATCAATTTATTATTTTATTCTCATTCTACGTGGTGGTGACTTTACCGAAAGAACCAAGGAAGATGAATCCTTGCAGTCACGAAAGCTTCAAATCGAAACCCCTCCGCGGTCGAGCGGTGGGCACCGCCCACCGCCCGACCGCTCGACCACCGGCACAAACCAAGCCCCCCCCCCCCCGCCCCCCCGCATCACACGAAGACGTTTCCGCGAAACACAGCGGGATCTCGCCCTAGACATTGGGACGTCGGTTTCTTTCCGTGTCGTGTCTACGCAGCTGACGTCTACAACGCGGTCAAGATGGACATTTTTATTGTAAACCACGGGTAAGCGGAAACGCGGAGGGCAGCGATGGACCGAGCGCTTTACGACGCAGCGAGCCCTCCGGACGGGCGCATGCCCCACAGAATCAGATTCCGATTTAAAGCTTTCGTGACTGCAAGGATTCATCTTCTTTGGTTCTCTCGGTAAAGTCACCACCACGTAGAATGAGAATAAAATAATAAATTGATAAACAGAAATAACACGATAAAATTCTCACGACGTTTCGGCCACAACACAAGCGGCCTTCATCAGGTGAAGGGACGAGACTGTCTGGAGGACAGCGCTGGAGCGAACACAGCCACGCTCACCTGATGAAGGCTGCTTGTGTTGTGGCCGAAACGTCGTGAGAATTTTATTGTGTTATTTTATTTGATCAATTCTATTATTTTATTCTCATTCTACGTGGTGGTGACTTTAACCGAAAGAACCAAAGAAGAGAATCAGATTCATATTCTTAGTTCTTTCGGTAAAGTCACGTTGAAGGGAAACAACAAAATAATAAAATCTATAAGCAATAAATATTTATTTATATATTTTATTATTTTGTTGCTTCCCTTCAACGTGACTTTACCGAAAGAACTAAGAATGTGAATTACTGCAGTCACGAAAGCTTTAAATCAAAATAGAATCAGATTCGTTCATCAGGATGATTATTTATACACGGGAGGAATCCCATCGTTATTTTTTTGTTTTATATATATTTACAATTGTTAACAAATACGTAGAGTTTGATGAGACAAGTTGCCACTTACACGTGCCCGCGGCTTAATTTGTGTTTTCGATTCTATTTTGCCTTCTGAAAAAGAAATCTGCCCAACGAACCCCCCCAACAGGGAGTCCGTGCACCCCGGGTTAGGAGGCACTGCTGTGCACTGTAATTCCTGGTTTTACTCTATCATTCTGTACGATTGGCGCTGTGTCCGCATAAGTACATTAGACACACGCACGCACACACACCAATACGTGCGCTGTTTGAAATTGAAAATGTAATCGAGGCGGGTTTTTACATGTAAGTAAAAAAAAAGATACATTATTATTAGCATCAATGCAGATTAAAAAAAACACGTACGCACAGAATCTCTGTTCGAGTCGACATACGTGATCAAACACAAACTCGTCCGTCTGTCAGCTGGTCTAACGTGTCAGTGAGGAGGACCGGGTGTCGGTCACGCACACGAGAGTCGAGTCAGCCTGGGGCGCCTCGCTCCCTGCCGCGAGCCACCATGGGGAGCCGTGGCATCGAGCGTGCGGCGTGCGGCGTACGGGGGGGACCCGATGGCCCCTTGACCCCCGTACTCTTTGGTTCTATTCGGTAAAGTCACCACGTAGGTAAAAAAATAAAACAACAAAAATCACGACTTCGGCCACGACACAAGCGGCCTTCATCAGGTGAAGGGATCAGGCTGTCTCGAGGACAGCGCTGGAGTGGAACAGCCACGCTCAGACCACGGACCTTTAAGCTTAAAGGTCCCTTCACCTGATGAAGGCCGCTTGTGGTGTTGTGGCCGAAACGTCGTGATTTTTGTTGTTTTATTTTTTGACCTACGTGGCTTTACCGAATAGAACCAAAGAGTATGGATCCTTGCAGTCACGAAAGCTTCAAATCTAGAATTCCTTGACCCGTATCGGTCAAAAATAACTTCCGTCACTGAAATACGACGCGACTCAAGATGCGTTAAACACGCCTTCCCCAAACTTCACAATGTTTTCAAAATCAAATAGTTTGGTGGTGGTGGTGGTGGTGGAGGAGCCCACGTTGGCCTTTGGGCGCGTGTGCTTTCTCGGAGGCGCGTATTGAAGCAGACTCCTCGCAACAAAGTGAACTTGGTTCTGTCTCTCACTGTTCAAATAAACCTACCATTAAAATTATGGACTGATCATTTCTTTGTCAGTGGGCAAACCTACAAAATCAGCAGGGCATCAAATACTTTTTTCCCTCACTGTATACACACACATACACACACATATATACACGGCTGGTTGGGTGGGTGAGTGGGGTGTTTGTTTTTGGCATCATCCGAGCAAGTGCTTTGGCGCGCGGCAGTCACACACACAAAAGACAAAAGATCCCCCGTGTAGCCTTAACAGACTGTAGGGGCAAGTGCTGTTAGCGAGCAGCACCTATGAAGACCGGCACGGCACACGAGGGGGTGGGTGGCCAGCACCACGCCCGACCGCCTTTGTCTTTCTCTCCGGGCGGCGCACGATTCTGCTCGCAGCTCCTCACTCACTCTCAGAACTCATCAATTGTATTCGCGCGGCTCTTAGCTTCTCGCATCTCTTATCGCTCATCGAAATCCTTGACTCTGCAAAGCGACTTAAACTATCAGGGTAAATGTAGAATGAAACTTTCAGCGACGCTGTCGGTCAGCACCTAGCAACACATCACCCCTCTCCTCTGCAAGACTAAGTTGCATGATCCTTTGTCCTTGCTTATATGTGAAACGACTTCGTGATATATAAAAAAAATCACGACTTCGTGATATTTTAAATATTTTTTTATTCACAGTCTGTTCAAGGCTACACGGGGGATCTTTGTCTTTGTGTTGGGTGCTAACAGCACTTGCCCCAACATTCTGTTCAGGCTACACGGGGGATCTTGGTCTGTGTTAGGTGCTCACTAACAGCACTTGCCCTAACAGTCTGCTCAGGTTATACGGGGGATCTTTGTCTTTGTGTTGGGTGCTAACAGCACTTGCCCCAACATTCTGTTCAAGGCTACACGGGAGATCTTTGTCTTTGTGTTAGGTGCTCGCTAACAGCACTTGCCCCAACAGTCTGTGTGTGTGTACACTGTGTGTGTGTACACTCTGTGTGTGTACACTGTGTGTGTGTATACTGTGTGTGTGTCCACTCTGTGTACACTGTGTGTGTATACACTGTGTCTGTGTGTACACTGTGTGTGTGTCCACTCTGTGTGTGTCCACTCTGTGTGTGTGTACACTGTGTGTGTGTGTACACTGTGTGTGTACACACTGTGTGTGTACGTACACTGTGTGTGTGTACACTGTGTGTGTGTACACTGTGTGTGTGTACACTGTGTGTGTGTACACTGTGTGTGTGTAGTGGGAGGCACAGGTGGTGCATTGGCCAGTCATCTCAGTCAGTCGACCCATGGCATCTTTTCATCAATTTATTATTTTCAATTTATTATTTTTACTTGTTACGAATTTTATTAAAATGTTAATTTATTATTTTTATCTTTAATTCTGTTTATTTTTTGTTTTCTACCTACGTGACTTTACCGAAAGAACCAGGAATATGGTAGCGCATTCTCAAATTTGTTGCAGAGGTTTAAGGTTCAAACCCGACAGGCACACCTGCCCACCCCAGTAACATTCACCACAATATGCGCAGTCTGCTTAACAGCGGATGTCAAACATAGTATTGTGTCACTCAAAACGCACAGGTCATATTGCGTGTTGGTGTCACGGTCAAAATTGTGGTAATTCCAGTAACATTATCCAGAATCTCCACAAGAGAGATGACGCGTCAATGATCGCCTCCTTACCGACATACTCATGCCCACGTGCAGGCTGGTGTAGGGCCACCTTGTGCCACACAGGGGCAGCTGCCACTTAGGGGCACCCTTCGATTGTTTGAGATGAGATTCGATACGAAACACCGAGTAGGCAAGCGACTTATGAGTACAAATATGTTGTGTATAACGTAGTGAATCGATAATAGAAGTTTTTGGGTTTCATCGCATAAATATATAAATGTTGTGTCGTTAAAACCCGCCACCACCCGACACAGCCAACTAGTAAGGGTTGTCACGTAAACAGAACGTGCCAATTCGTCACTAGCACAGCACGAGTGTATAGTGTAGTGTATAGTGTAGTGTATAGTGTAGTGTATATAGTAGTGTATAGTGTAGTATATAGTAGTGTATAGTGTAGTGTATATAGTAGTGTACTAGCACAGCACTAGCGTGTAGTGTATAGTGTAGTGTATAGTAGTGTGTAGTGTATAGTTTATGGTACTAGCACAGCACTAGTGTGTAGTGTATAGTGTAGTGTATAGTGTAGTGTACTAGCACAGCACTAGTGTGTAGTGTAGTGTATAGTGTAGTGTATAGTAGTGCATAGTGTAGTGTAGAGTAGTTTAGTGTAGTGTACTAGCATAGCACTAGTGTGTAGTGTAGTGTATAGTGTAGTGTTCTAGCACAGCACTAGTGTGTAGTGTAGTGTATAGTGTAGTGTATAGTATATTGTACTAGCACAGCACTAGTGTGCAGTGTAGTGTTTAGTGTACTAGCACAGCACTAGTGTGTAGTGTAGTGTACTGTGTAGTGTATAGTGTAGTGTACTAGCACAGCACTAGCGTGTAGTGTAGTGTATTGTGTAGTGTATAGTGTAGTGTATAGTGTAGTGTACTAGCACAGCACTAGTGTGTAGTGTAGTGTATAGTGTAGTGTACTCGCACAGCACTAGTGTGTAGTGTAGTGTATTGTGTAGTGTATAGTGTAGTGTACTAGCACAGCACTAGTGTAGTGTATAGTGTAGTGTACTGTGTAGTGTATAGTGTAGTGTACTAGCACAGCACTAGTGTGTAGTGTAGTGTATAGCGTAGTGTATAGGGTAGTGTAGAGTAGTGTAGTGTATAGTGTAGTGTACTAGCACAGCACTAGTGTGTAGTGTAGTGTATAGTGTAATGTATAGTTTAGTGTATAGTGTAGTGTACTAACAGAGCACTAGTGTGTAGTGTATAGTGTAGTGTACTAGCACAGCACTAGTCTGTAGTGTAGAGTAGTGTAGTGTATAGTGCAGTGTATAGTGTAGTGTATAGTGTAGAGTATAGTGTAGTGTACTAGCACAGCATGTGTAGTGTAGAGTAGTGTATAGTGTAGTGTATAGTGTAGTGTATAGTAGTGTAGTGTATAATAGTGTATAGTGTAGAGTAGTGTATAGTGCAGTGTACTAGCACAGCACTAGTGTGTAGTGTATAGTGTAGTATATAGTGTAGTGTACTAGCACAGCACTAGTGTAGTGTATAGTGTAGTGTAGAGTAGTTTAGTGTATAGTGTAGTGTACTAGCACAGCACTAGTGTGTAGTGTAGTGTATAGTAGTTTATAGTGTAGTGTAATAGCACAGCACTAGTGTGTAGTGTAGTGTATAGTATAGTGTAGAGTAGTTTAGTGTATAGTGTAGTGTACTAACAGAGCACTAGTGTGTAGTGTATAGTGTAGTGTACTAGCACAGCACTAGTCTGTAGTGTAGAGTAGTGTAGTGTATAGTGCAGTGTATAGTGTAGTGTATAGTATAGTGTAGTGTACTAGCACAGCATGTGTAGTGTAGAGTAGTGTATAGTGTAGTGTATAGTAGTGTAGTGTATAATAGTGTATAGTGTAGAGTAGTGTATAGTGCAGTGTACTAGCACAGCACTAGTGTGTAGTGTATAGTGTAGTATATAGTGTAGTGTACTAGCACAGCACTAGTGTAGTGTATAGTGTAGTGTAGAGTAGTTTAGTGTATAGTGTAGTGTACTAGCACAGCACTAGTGTGTAGTGTAGTGTATAGTAGTTTATAGTGTAGTGTAATAGCACAGCACTAGTGTGTAGTGTAGTGTATAGTATAGTGTAGAGTAGTTTAGTGTATAGTGTAGTGTACTAGCACAGCACTAGTGTGTAGTGTAGTGTATAGTGTAGTGTACTAGCACAGCACTAGTGTGTAGTGTAGTGTATAGTGTAGTGTACTAGCACAGCACTAGTGTGTAGTGTATAGTGTAGTGTACTAGCACAGCACTAGTGTGTAGTGTAGAGTAGTGTAATGTATAGTGTAGTGTACTAGCACAGCACTAGTGTGTAGTGTATAGTGTAGTGTATAGTGTAGTGTAGAGTAATGTATCGTGTAGTGTACTAGCACAGCACTAGCGTGTAGTGTAGTGTATAGTGTAGTGTACTAGCACAGCACTCGTGTGTAGTGTAGTGTATAGTGTAGTGTATAGTGTACTAGCACAGCACTAGTGTGTAGTGTAGTGTATAGTGTAGTGTAGAGTAGTGTAGTGTATAGTGTAGTGTATAGTGTAGTGTATAGTGTAGTAGTGTGTAGTGTAGTGTATTTCATACAGCTGCGGGGACATGCCCCTTGCACTGCACACAATTTTTATAATCATGTAATGACTGGCTCCGACACGGTAAAGACTTGAAGTTTGTTTATTAATAAATATTCGGCACAGACTTGTTCCTCTATCTCTCTCTCTCTCTGCGGATGTCCACCCGCGCTCACCCCGCTCACCAACACGCCGCCGGCTGACGGCGCGCTGGGGAGCGGCTGAGCGACTGGAGGTCTCGCCGCCACGTGGCCGGCGGAGATGGCGGGGCAGCAGCAGCGATGGGGAGCTCCTCTCGATCTTCAACACCGACCCCTAACGTTGCTGTGCCCCCGGCTTATATTCGCTCCGCGGAGGCTAAGCCCCGCCTCTGGCCACGCCCCTCTTGGAACCTTCGGGAACGTTTCAGAGGCTTCCCTGGTGGATCCTTTCACCCAGATGTAATACCCACTATAGATAAACACAGCCTGTATAAGGTAATTCAGTTCGATCCTCCACACATTTCGAACCGCTTTTAATGAACGCACGCCCAGTGTCAATTGTGGCATTCGGCAAAGGTAACTTTAAACCTAATGTCAAAATAATTAACGTCCACAAACAAACGATAACCATCGAACGAGGAAGGACACCAGTTCAATCCCTGGTTGGGGGCTGACTCAGCCCAACATGTCTACAACAACTCCACGTCCGAGGCCCGAACGCAAAAAGACGGAAACCTCCCCAGGATTCCACGTGGAGACCTGGGGTCCCTTGGAGGCATTTTGACACCACTCACCACCCCCGCACGGTGCGATGCTGAGACGCTTGGAGCAGGCCGCACACACCCCCCTCCATCCTCCCCTTCCTCCCTCCCCCCTTCCCTCCCACCCCTCTCTCCCCTCCCTCCTCCCCTCCCTTCCTTCCACCCCTCCCCTCCCTCCCATCCCTCTCTTCCCTCCCTATCTCCCTCACCCACTGCTCGTCCCTCCTGACCCCCCCCTCCCGAACTGATGATACGGGTTCCATCTCAGCGTCATTGCCTGTCGCAGTTGCTCCATCCACTCACGCCCCCTCCGACCCCTCTCCCCGCCCCCCCCTGCACCCCCTCCCTCCGCCCTCCCTCCTCCTCCCCCTCTCTCCACCCCTCCCCCCGCTCCACCCAGCCCTCCTCCCTCCGCCTCCTCTATAACCCCCCCTCCCCCAACTCTGCTCCCTCCACCTCTCCCCCCGCGCCCCGCCGTGCCCCCACCGGCGTGTCTCCACGCCTCCTCCGTCGGGTTGAAGTGGACGTTCCGCCCCCGGCTGGCGAGCTCCTGTAGCTCCCGTCGCCTCTCGACAGAACTCCGATGCCGCGAGAACTGCTCCCTCAAGAACACCTCGCGCTCCATCGCAACCCTCGCCTGCTCCACCGCCTCCCTCTGCCTCACCCGTGAGTCCCTCCTCGACTCCCTGTCGCCTCCGGCCCCGCTGCTGACCCCCCGCCCCCGGCCCTCCCTGTCCGGAGGCCGCTGCTGCCCCCTGTCGGCGTCAATCAGCTGCCTTAGCCTGTCCGAGATGTCGGAGATCCTCCCGCGGTTGATTTCTCCTCCTCGACCTCGGCCCCTCTCCATGGCCGGCGGTTGTCACCGGTCGGATTCTTGCTCGGCCCCTCCTGTGCTGTCACAGCAACCATCACAACCGTCATCGCCTCCAACACCGTCACCTCTGTGTGGGTCTCTGTAGGTCTCTGTGAGTGTGCTGGTTTCTGTGGCTCTCCGTGGGTCTCTATCAGTGACGTGCGGTGAGGTCAATGGCTGGGGAGGCACTGGCTAGTGTCAGAGCCAGATTCACACACTGAGGGGGGCGTGGCCTCACTGATGTGGGCGTGGCCTCACTGAGGGGGCGTGTTAGACACGTCCCCCTCAGTGAGGCAGATGTGAGAGCTGCCTCCCCTGGTGCTTTTTCATTGCAGTTTCACGAAGAGACCAGCGGGCCTACATATCTTTATACACACACGTGAAATAAGTTACCTGGAGTATGGAAGGCAAGGACATGAAATGAAGGGGTCCAGGGGCGGTGCCGAGGGGTGCCGAGGGGTGGGTCCAGGGGCGGTGCCGAGGGGTGCCGATGGCTGGGTCCAGGGGCGGTGCCGAGGGGTGCCGAGGGGTGGGTCTAGGGGCGGTGAGGAGGGGTGCCGATGGGTGGGTCCAGGGGCAGTGCCGAGGGGTGCCGAGGGGTGGGTCCAGGGGCGGTGCCGAGGGGTGCCGAGGGGTGGGTCCAGGGGTGGGTCCAGGGGCGGTGCTGAGGGGTGGGTCCAGGGGCGGTGCCGAGGGGTGGGTCCAGGGGCGGTGCCGAGGGGTGCCGAGGGGTGGGTCCAGGGGCGGGTACAGGGGCGGTGCCGAGAGGTGCCGAGGGGTGGGGCCAGGGGTGGGTCCAGGGGCGGTCCCGAGAGGTGCCGAGGGGTGGGTCCAGGGGCGGGTCCAGGGGCGGTGCCGAGGGGTGCCGAGGGGTGGGTCCAGAGGGCACCCCAATGGGCTCCCCCCTTTCTCCAGTTATAGCTAACATTTTCATGGAGAAATTTGAGACTGACGCCATCCAGACTGCCACTCTGCGCCCAACCTTATGGAAGAGGTACGTTGATGACACTTTTGTCATCTGGCCACATGGCCGGCCTGCTCTAGACCAATTCTTCGACCACATCAATTCCATACACCCAGCCATCAGATTTACCATGGAAGTCGAAATAGATGGCAAGATACCTTTTTTGGATGTCCTAATTAAAAAGAGACCTGATGGTTCAATGAGCCACTCTGTCTACAGGAAAGCTACCCATACGGATGCTTATCTGAAACCGGATTCCCACCACCATCCATCACAGAAGAATTCTCTCATCAAGACTCTGTATCATAGAGCCCAATGCATATCCGACCAGGAACACATAAGCAGTGAACTCAAGCACGTACACCAAGCTCTTAGGGCTAATGGTTACTCTGACTATACAATCCGCAAAGCTATCACTCAAACCATGAAGAAGAACCCTCTTGAGGAGCCTTTCAAAACCATCACTTTACCCTACATTGCTGGGATCACAAAAAAGATCTCCAAAATCTTGAATAAACACAAGATCCAGGTCCGTTTCAACACATTACATAAAATCCGTGATCTGGTTCCGTCTATAAAAGATGTGATTCCGGACATACAATACCCTGGTGTCTACAAACTAAGTTGCCTCTGTGGTAGTAGTTACATTGGAGAAACCAAACGCCATGTCTCGGACCGCATTCGTGAACATAAAGCAGACCTTAAACACGGTAGGACCAACACCTCGGCCGTAGCAGATCATTGTTCTAATTCAGTAGGCTCACATGCCATTGACTTTTCCAAGACGGAGGTTCTTTGTAAGCCATCTGGCTTCCATGAGAGATTCGTTCATGAGGCTATCCACATATACAAGCACAGAGACAATTTCAACCGAGAAGATGGATTCTATCTTAGCAATCATTGGAAAGATTTGATAAATCATTTCAGTTCTTGATTGATTGTTCACGCTTACAGTGGCTTTCAGACAGCATACATTATAAAAAATGTCGTCTCCCCCCTCCTCTTTTCAAAAAAATAGATGGACTAGTCCTGGGCAAACTGCCAATCGCTGCGCGTGACGCCAACGTTTTTTTTAAATAAATAAATGTGCCGTTTTAAAAATACATTTATGCAAACCGACACACCTGATGATGACCGTTTGAGTTATGGTCGAAACGTCGTGAGAATTTTTTATTGTTTTATATATATTTTGTTATTTTGTTGTTTCTCTTCAACGTGACTTTACCGAAAAAACTAAGAATATGAATAAATTATGTTAATGAGCCCGGCCCATATGTCGAGGGATGGGGCGTGGCTGCTGAACCCGACGGCAATAACGGACACATTATGTTAATGAACCGCAGTCACTGGGCGTAGCTTTGCCCAAATAAGGATTGGCACTGGATTGATATCGGCAGTGACCCAAGCGGAGGTGACGTCACGCTCAAGAGCGCTGTGGACGGGTTGGGGGGAGTGTGAATAGCTTGGTGACATGATGTCACTAGCGAAGTACACCTCCCGCTGGCACTTCATGCCGATGAGGTCATGCTGAGTGGTGACGTCACAGAGCGGGGATGCAATTTAAGTTGATTTAGATTCATTTTCCATTGCCCCCTCCCTTGGGTGTGTGAACTCAGCAACAACGTGGACATTGTTGTGTATACACTGTGTGTGTGTACGTACACACACAAACAGTGTGTGTAGTTGGCCAGTCATCTCAGTCAGTCGACCCGTGGCATCATATCAATTAATATTTAAAAATGTATTATTTTTATTTATTTGTATTTTTTAAAATCTTTTTTTATCTTTTATTTCGTTTATTTTTTGTTTTCTATCTACGTGTTCTTTACCGAAAGAACCAGAATTATGGTAGCGCATTCTCTATTTGTTGCAGAGGTTCAAAGTTCAAATCCGACAGGCACACTTGGCTACCCCAGTAACATTCACCACATTATGCGCTGTTCTGCTTCACGGCGGATGTAAAACAGAGAATTGTGTCACTCACAACGCACAGGTCATTGCATGCTGGTGTCACGGTCAAAATTGTGGTAATTCCAAACATTATCCAGAAACTCTACAACGGAAACGTTTGGCTACGTACGGTTTGAAAGAAGTGTTAGTCAAACAGAATGTGTATTTGCGTGCGCGTGTTTAAGCGTATCTTTGTACGAGCGGTAGGGCAGCGGTTAGCGCTACGCTGTGCTACGAACCCGGAGACCCGGGATCGTTTCCCGCTCACGGCCAACACCGCCAGTGACGATTATCTGAACCGGTCCTGGGCCTTCCCTAGGTCGACTCAGCCTAAAAATGAGTACCCAGTGTGATGTGAGCATCGCCACTCGGGAAACAAAGGCGGCCGGGCACGGTGCTGGCTACCCACCCCCCTCGTGTGCCGTGCCAGCCTTCATAGGTGCTCGCTAACAGCACTTGCCCCTAGAGTCTGTTAATGCTCTACCGGGGATCTTTGTTCTTGTTGTTGTGTACGAGTGGGGAGCGGTAATTTAGTGGCTATTGCACAGCACTCCGTAACCCGGTGACCAAAATTGGATTCCTGCTCATGACACACAACACTGGCAGATATTTAAACCAGTCTTGGGTTTTCCCTACATCGATGTAGCCTTGAATGACTTCCTAGTGTGATGTGTAAATATCAGGGGAGACAAAGGCGGCCAGGTGCGGTGTTGGCCACCCTCCCCCTCGAGTGCCGTGCGTGCCGGCGTTTATAGGAGCTCACCAACAGCACTTGCCCCAGAAGTCTGTTGCAGGCTGTATGGGGGACATTTGTGTGTGTGCAATAAGATCAGGCAACATGACTGGCAGAGAAAATTGCTTGAGATTATATTAAAAGCATGGGTTTAGAAAAGTGAACAAAGCATGTCTCTATTATGTGCATTACCATTGAAGGGTGCATTGGGTTCAAAGCCATCCGCATAGCCTCAAATCTGCATTAATGCCAATTTGTCTCCGTATCTGGTAAGATCATAGTATTACAGGAGGTCCTCTCACGCGCTAAAATAAGCCTATTTAATAAGGCTATTTAATAAGTCTAAGTTGCTGAAATAAACCTATTTAATACCAAGTGAGTCGACCTAAGGAAGGCCCAGGACCGGTGAGTGCACGATCTCTGTATTAGTTTTTTTTTATTGTCCTTAACTCAAATCAAGCAATATGCAGTTCAGGTCAAATAAGACATTCCTTTTTAACGCTTTCCAACCAAGGTTGAGATATTAATGTATTAGCTCTGTTCGTTCATATCTGCCCATCTGTCTGTACCATGGCATTTCGATAACACTCTTAAAAATGTATGGACTGATGCTGTACAGAAGGATGTGGAGTTGAGTGGACTTGCCGATGACCGGTACCAGCGGTGTCAAGATCGGCCTCTGTGGAGGAGGCTCGTGAAGTACGCTGCTGGGCAGTTGGAGGCAGTCGCCCTCCAGTAACAACGGAGGGCGGATGAGCGACGCTCACGACAACGAGCGGAGCGTCTACCACACCAAGTCGGTGGAGTGGTGCCTCTGTCAGTCATCTTATTGAGCACACGGCACTTGGGTCTGTCCTGTGAGCTGGCAGAGAGCCTTCGACACATCACGTGGCCTCAACACGTAAGACAAAACTATAATTCGTGTTGTAGAGAATGTACCTCCTCCTATACGTGTAGCTTTTAAGTGGTATGCCTTGTAACTGATGAATGATCCGAGTGTGCCACCTATTTCAAAGACAATGAGTTGCTCCAGATGCTTCGTGGAACACAAAAATACCGTTTGACCTGTATCACAAGAACAACGGGTCTCACCTGAGTTCTCCGTACAGGTTACTTTCAAACACACACACACTTTGTCCTAACATCACTTATTCAATGTTTGACCCTTACAGATCAAATGTTACAAGTATGCACAAAACCAGACAAGTATTCATTCTAAATTATTGACAGGCATATTAACAAAATTGGATTACTGCAGTGAAATATACTGCATCACATTACATCGTATTAACAAGAAGCTTTAAAAAAAGAGTTGCACAGTCTGCTTCAGTGTATGTAAAACATACCATTGTGTCATTCAAAACGAGTAGGCCATTGCATGCTGGCGTCTGAGTGAAAATGTAGCAAATTCTAAACATTACCTACAAACTACACAACTGAGATGACACATCAATCATCGCCCCCTACAGACAGGCTCTTGTCCACATGCAGGCCGGTGCAGGGCCACCACCTTGTGCCACACAGGGGCAGCTGCTACTTGGGGATGCTCTTCGAGTGTTTCAGACGAGGTACGACACAAAACTCCGAGTTGCTGAGGCGATTAAGCCAGCACCATGTAAAAGCAATTATTATAACATAGTGAATGCTTAGGAGCTTATTGGCTCTTGCTCCTGGTTAGAGATCTACCCAACCCACAGGCCCACAAAGTGTTCAACTTCACATTCTTGTCATGAAAGGCCTGTGACAAAGATGCATCTATTGTAGCGACATCGTCTCTGGCTTACACATCTACCGGGTCTCCACTTGACTTTGTATTGTCTAGGAGTAAGTCCACCCACACCTCCACTTCCACAAACTGCTGGGAGTTGCCTCACTCTGCCTCACAGTCAGAATTCTCCTCCTGCTTCACGTTGTAAAGGTCCCATTTTGGAGTTGAATCTTCATCTTCACATTTTACCTTCACTTCTTCGCTCATCACTTCTTCACATTTCACCATCACCTCTTCATATTTCACCTTCACCTCTTCATATTTCACCTTTATACCTTTAAAAGTGTCCAAGCTGGGATTTTCGTCCGGTTCTTGTTTCATGAGGGATGGGCTCATTGCGGCACTTTGACTTTCACAAGCTGACTTCAGACTCCGCTCCTTGTGATGCTTTTGTGTTCTCTGGTGTACTTGAAGATTTGATGAATCTGCAAACGGCTTCCCGCACAGAGTACACTTGAAGGGTTTCTCTCCTGTGTGTGTTCTCTGGTGTTTTACAAGATCAGATGAATGTGCAAATGCCTTCACGCACACACTGCACTTGAAGGGTTTCTCTGTGTGTGTTCTCTGGTGTTTTACAAGATCAGATGAATGTGCAAACGCCTTCCCACACACACTGCACTTGAAGGGTTTCTCTCCCGTGTGTGTTCTCTGGTGTACTTTAAGATGTGGTGACTGTGCAAACGCGATCCCGCACAGAGTGCACCTGAAGGCTTTCTCTCCCGTGTGTGTTCTTTGGTGTACATTAAGATTTGATGAATGTGCAAACGCCTTCCCGCACAGAGTGCACCTGAAGGGTTTCTCTCCCGTGTGTGTTCTCTGGTGTGTTACAAGATGACATGAATCTGAAAACGCCTTCCCGCACAGAGTACACTTGAAGGGTTTCTCTCCTGTGTGTGTACTCTGGTGTTGTTTAAGAGTAGATGACCGTGAAAATGCCTTCCAACAAACACTGCACTTGAAGGGTTTCTCTCCCGTGTGTGATCTCTGGTGTGTTAAGAGATTATATGACTGTGTAAATGCCATCCCGCACATTGTGCACGTGAAGGGTTTCTCTCCCGTGTGTGTTCTTTGGTGTATTACAAGTTGACATGAATCTGAAAACGCCTTGCCGCACAGAGTACACTTGAAGGGTTTCTCTCCCGTGTGTGTTCTCTGGTGTTTTTTAAGAACAAATGAGCGTGAAAATGCCTTCCCACAAACACTGCACTTGAAGGGTTTCTCTCCCGTGTGTGTTCTCTGGTGTATTACAAGATAACATGAATCTGAAAACGCCTTGCCGCACAGAGTACACTTGAAGGGTTTCTCTCCCGTGTGTGTTCTCTGGTGGGTCTCAAGAACTGATGGCCATGCAAATGCCTTGTCACACACACTGCATTTGAAGGGTTTCTCTCCTGTGTGAGTTCTCTGGTGCTGTGTCAAGTTTCCAGTCCGGTCCGTGCTGTATGCACGCTGGTCGCATTGTTGACTTGTCGTACCGAGCTGCTGCCTTTGCTCCATGAAACCAATTCTGCAGAGGAAGCGTCAGAGGAAGCGTCAGCTGCAGACAGAAAATAAGAATATCCACGCCATTTACAAGTCAGTTTAGAGGCACAGAGGAATGCATATATACACAGTAACACGTGACTTACACGTCTATACTTATTACTATATTCATGATGTAGTGAAAACGTTTCCCAAATTCATCACAATGAGAGGGCAAATGTCTTAAATATGCCTGGAAGCCCTCATATCTTCAAAATGAATGTTAACCCAAAACTCCGAGCACACAATTTCGGCTGTCTGACTACAAAAAGAATATTTAGGAAAGCTAAATTCGACTGACATAGCAAAGGGTGTTGAAAATACTATTTCTGTTATGCAGAAATGCATTAACGTTCAATCGCAACTCAGGTGTGAATCCAGGCTCATATGTCCTTGAATGCTGGGATGAACAGTTCCGACTTCAGCTGCATGTATGTGCTGTCTTCACCTCCTGTTTCCATTCTTACAAAGAGTTCCAGAGGAAAACAAAAATAAACTATTGTTTTGATATAACCTCCGTGTTCAACAGAATTAATAGACTTTACTTCAAACACAAACTTGACACTGTCACACACTGCCATCGGTAAACAGGTGGTGCTGTGACCAGAACCATGCCTGGCCACCTTCATCTGCTCAGCATTAATTCTTCCTCACTCCACCAAGTAATGAATCGAGGATCAATCAACATAGCCGAGGCTATCCGTGTCTCTGTCTCTCTCCCCGTGGTGAAGGTGTTCCCCTCCACACATTCAGAGTCAACAGCGGCACACGCTTAGCATCTTTGACCGATAGATACATTGACACACGTATTGTTGGTTCTTTCAGTAAAGTCACGTAGATAGAAAATAAAAATAACAGATTAAATTCAATAAGATAAAGACCACTTGTGTTGCGATCGAAACGTCGTGGGTTTTTTGCTTTATTTTCAGTTTTTTTATTTTATTGTTATTTTATTTTATTTTCTATCTTCGTGACTTTACCGAAAGAACCAAGAATATTAATTCCTGCAGTCACCAAAGTTTTAAGTCAAAACATTTACACACGTTGACAAAGCCTCACCTTGTGTTGTTGTGGGCAGGTCGCTTCTGATAACAAGAGCGGTATAGCAGCTCAAGCGGGCTTGGCCTGCTAACAAAAGAAAATAAAAACTGCGTGAATATTTACAATAAAACAAAGTTACAAAGTGGCGAGCCGGGTGAAGACAAATTAAACTTAAGCGAGATAATTAAAGTGAATGCAATCAGGCGAGGGCAGGAGGCAAGGCCACGTGTGGCTAGGCCCCGCGTTGTAAAGTTCCAACCTGGACGTTGATTCCCATGCTCGCTGCTACTCAACTGACATCCCTACGAGAGAGAGAGAGGCTCTACCTTGGTAAACAACAACAACCACCACGACCACCATGAGAATTTCTCACCTCGGATTTCAGTGCAAGCGTGGATCGGTAGCCTCCTGTTACCTAGCCACGTCACAATGAGCGGCTCTGTAACTGAATAAATTATGTTAATGAGCCCAGCCCATATGTCGAGGGAAGGGGCGTGGCTGCTGAACCCGTCGCAATAAACTCTCGACGGCTTCAACGAATACATTATGTTAATGAACCGCCGGAGGTGACGTCACGCTCAAGAGCGCTGTGGACGGAGTTGGGGGAGTGTGAATACCTTGGTGACATGACGTCACTAGCGAGATACACCTCCCGCTGCCACTTCATGCCTATGAGGTCATGGGGATGGAGTTTAAGTTGATTTAGATTCATTTTCCATTGCCCCCTCCCTTGAGTGCGTGAACTCAGCAACAACAACGTGGACATTATTGTGTATACGTACACAATGTGTACACTTTGAGGCCACATGAAGCGTCAAAGGCTCGCTGGAAGGAGGAAGTCGCGTGACAGACTCAGCAGTTGCGATGGGTTAACTGACGGAAGGCTATCGATTAGAAATCACATATCCCTGAGTCTCACCGGTGAGTGGCACCGCCTCACGCTGTTGTGGATCCCCACGTGGCTCGGAGCCTCAAAAGCTCCGTGACTCCTGGGTGGTGATACAAAGACAAAGATCCCCCGTGTAGCCTTAACAGACTGTTGGGGCACGCGAAGGGAGTTGGTAGGCCAGCACCGCGCCCGACCGCCTTTGTCTCCCCAGTAATGATGTTTGCACACCACACCGGGTACTCACTTGAGGCTGAGTGGACCTAGGGGAGGCCCAGAACCGGTTCAAATAATCGTCACTGGGTGTTGGCTGTGAGCGGGAATCAAACTCGGGTCGTTATGTTCGTAGAGCAGCGTACTAACCGCTGGACTACCGCCGAACACGTTACACACACACACGTTACACACACACACAGTACACACACACACAATACACACACACAGTACACACACACACAGTACACACACACATAGTACAGACACAGTACACACACACGGTGCACACACACACGCACAGTACACACACACACAGCACAAACACAGTACACACACACGCACAGTACACACGCACGGTACGCACACACACACGCACAGTACACACACACGCACAGTACACACACACACGCACGACACACACACACGGTACACACACACGCACAGTACACACACACACACAGTGTACACACACATTGTGTACACACACAGTGTACACACACAGTGTACACACAGTGTACACACACACAGTGTACACACACATTGTACACACACAGTGTACACACAGTGTACACACACAGTGTACACACACACAGTGTACACACACACAGAGTACACACACAGTATACACTGTGTGTGTGTGTACACACAGTATACACTGTGTGTGTGTGTACACACACACACACACAGTGTACACAGACAGTGTACACACACACAGTGTACGCACACACAGTGTACGCACACACAGTGTACGTACGCACAGTGTACACACTGTACACACACACAGAGTACACACAGACAGTGTACACACAGTGTACACACAGTGTACACACAGACACACAGTGTAAACACACACACAGTGTACACACAGTGTACACACACATTGTACACACACAGTGTACACACACACAGTGTACACACACACACAGTGTACACACACACATTGTGTACACACACACAGTGTACACACACACAGTGTACACACACAGTGTACACACACACATTGTGTACATACACACAGTGTACATACACACACAGTGTATACACACAGTGTACACACACACAGTATATACACAGAGTGTACACACACACAGTGTACACACACACAGTGTACACACCCACAGTGTACACACACACAGTGTACACACATACACTGTCCACACACACACAGTGTACACACACACACAGTGTACACACACAGTGTATACACACAGTGTACACACACACAGTGTACACACACACAGTGTACACACACTGTCCACACACACAGTGTATGCACACAGAGTACACACACACAGTGCACACACACACAGTGTACACACACACAGTGTATACACACAGTGCACACACACAGTGTACACACACAGTACACACACACACAGTATATACACACAGTGTACACACACAGTGTACACACACACAGTGTACACACACACACACAGTGCATACACAATAATGTCCACGTTGTTTTTGTAGCTGAGCCCACGCACCCAAGGGAGGGAGCAATGGAAATGAATCTAAATCAACTAAAACTCCAATCCCGCTCTGTGACGTCACCTCTCAACATTACTTCATCGGCGTGAAACGCCAGGGGGAGGTGTGACTCGCTAGTGACGTCATGTAACCAAAGTATTCCACCGCGCTCTTGAGCGCGACGTCACCTCCGCTTGGGTCACTGCTGATTGCGTTCCAGTGCCAATCCTTATTTGGGCAAAGCTACGTCCAGTGACTGGTGGCTCATTAACATAATGTATTCGTTAAAGCCGTCGCGAGTTTATTGCGACCAGTTCATTGCCCACGACACATGGGACGGGTCACATTACCATAATATATTAATTCTCTAATTTATTTAGTTACGGAGCAGCTCATTGTGGGAGGAGCGTGTTTTGTACTCCAGAAGTGACGTCACGTCACCTGCTGCCGCGTGACGTCACGAGGTAACAGGAAGCTATCGCTTCCTGCACTGAAATCCGAGGTGAGAAATTCTCATTGCGATTGTGATTGTTGTGGTGGTTGTTGTTGTTTACCAATGTAGAGCCTCTCTCTCGTAGGGATGTCAGTTGAGTAGCAGCGAGCATTGGAATCGATGTCCAGGTTGGAACTTTACAACGCGGGGCCTAGCCACGCGTGGCCTTGCCTCCTGCCCTCGCCTGATTGCGTTTACTTTAATTATCTCGCTTAAGTTTAATTTGTCTTCACCCGGCTCGCCACTTTGTAACTTTGTTTTATTGTAAATATTCACTCAGTTTTTATTTTCTTTTGTTAGCAGGCCAAGCCCGCTTGAGCTGCTATACCGCTCTTGTTATCAGAAGCGACCTGCCCACAACAACACAAGGTGAGGCTTTGTCAACGTGTGTGAATGTTTTGACTTAAAACTTTGGTGACTGCAGGAATTAATATTCTTGGTTCTTTCGGTAAAGTCACGTAGATAGAAAATAAAATAACAGATAATAATTTTTCTTTTTTACAATGAAGCAAAAAACCCCACAACGTTTCTATGGCAACATTAATGTTGAAGATGCGAGGGCTTACAGGAATATTTATGACATTTGCCCTCTCATTGCGTGCCATGACAGTGCTGTTTGCACAATCACACATAGTCACTGTAAGATGTTTTTCTTGGTCCTGTTTTTGTTTTGTTGCTTGTTGTGGTTGCACCCGATTCAAGAGCCGAATGGCTCACAGGACTATAACCAAAATAAATCAAACTGAAAATCAAAAAACTGAAACCGCGTGATGAATTTTGGGAAAGTTTTTCACTGCATCTCCAAGTATATATAAAAGGCAAAGTTGTGATTGTGTGTGTTGTCTGTTCAAAATGTTTAGCGTACTTCCCGACATGCAACAAACTGGAAATTTGCCATGTGGGTACTTTCCAGACTGTACACCGTGCATACATTATACAAATACACTTTTGTTTCTAGGGGTGGGTGGGGGAGCTCAATAATGTATAGATTTTTTGCACGGCAAGTGAGCTGTAACGTCAAATTTGTCACGTGACCCTCGCATGTGGAAGCGTCACGCATTGTAGTGTAGCAGTTAGCGTTGTCTGTGTGTGTCTGTGTGTGTGTGTCTGTGTGTGTGTGTCTGTGTGTGTGTGTGTGTCTGTGTGTGTGTCTGTGTGTGTGTGTAAGCGTAACGCATTGCAGTGTAGCGGTTAGCGCTACGCCGCACTACGAACCCGGCGACCCGAGTTCGATTTCCGCTCACGGCCACCACCGGCGATGATTATTTGAACCGCTTCTGGGCCTCCCCTAGGTCGACTCAGCCTCAAACGAGTAACTGTTGTGGTGTGAACATCGCCACTGGGGAGACAAAGGCGGCCGGACGTGGTGGATCCAAGTCCCGGGCGAAGCCGGGTAGTACAGCTAGTCATGAATACATGAATGAATATAGACGTGTAAGTCACGTGTGACTGTATATATTCATTCCTCCATGGCTCGATACTGACGTGTCGATGGTGTGGATATTCTTATTTTCTGTCTGCAGCTGACCCTGGTCTGATAGAGCAAATGCACTCAGCACAGCAGCTCGGTACGACAAGTCAACAATGCGACCAGCGTGCATACGGCACGGATCGGACTGGAAATTTGACACAGCACCAGAGAACTCGCACAGGAGAGAAACCCTTCAAGTGCACTGTGTGTGACAAGGCATTTTCAGATTCATCGGCTCTTAAAAAACACCAGAGAACACACACGGGAGAGAAACCCTTCAAGTGCACTGTGTGTGGGAAGGCATTTTCAGATTCATTGACTCTTAAAAAACACCAGAGAATGCACACGGGAGAGAAACCCTTCAAGTGCACTGTGTGTGGGAAGGCATTTTCACAGTCATCTGCTCTTAAAATTCACCAGAGAACACACACGGGAGAGAAACCCTTCAAGTGCAGTGTGTGTGGGAAGGCATTTTCAGATTCATCTACTCTTAAAAAACACCAGAGAACACACACGGGAGAGAAACCCTTCAAGTGCAGTGTATGTGGGAAGGCATTTTCAGATTCATTTGCTCTTAAAACGCACCAGAGAACACACACGGGAGAGAAACCCTTCAAGTGCAGTGTGTGTGGGAAGGCATTTTCAGATTCATCTCATCTTCAAAGACACCAGAGAACACACACGGGAGAGAAACCCTTCAAGTGCAGTGTATGTGGGAAGGCATTTTCAGATTCATTTGCTCTTAAAACGCACCAGAGAACACACACGGGAGAGAAACCCTTCAAGTGCAGTGTGTGTGGGAAGGCATTTTCAGATTCATCTCATCTTCAAAGACACCAGAGAACACACACGGGAGAGAAACCCTTCAAGTGCAGTGTGTGTGGGAAGACATTTTCAGATTCATTTGCTCTTAAAACACACCAGAGAACACACATGGGAGAGAAATCCTTCAAGTGCAGTGTGTGTGGAAAGGCATTTTCAGATTCATCTCATCTTCAAAGACACCAGAGAACACACACAGGAGACAAACCCTTCAAGTGCAGTGTGTGTGGGACGGCATTTTCAGATTCATCTACTCTTAAAAAACACCAGAGAACACACACGGGAGAGAAACCCTTCAAGTGCAGTGTTTGTGGGAAGGCATTTTCACATTCATTTGCTCTTAAAACACACCAGAGAACACACACGGGAGAGAAACCCTTCAAGTGCAGTGTGTGTGGGAAGGCATTTTCAGATTCATCTCATCTTCAAAGACACCAGAGAACACACACGGGAGAGAAACCCTTCAAGTGTAGTGTGTGTGGGAAGACATTTCCAGATTCATTTGCTCTTAAAACACACCAGAGAACACACACGGGAGAGAGACCCTTCATGTGCAGTGTGTGTGGGAAGACATTTTCAGATTCATCTACTCTTAAAACACACCAGAGAACACACATGGGAGAGAAACCCTTCAAGTGCAGTTTGTGTGGAAAGGCATTTTCAGATTCATCTCATCTTCAAAGACACCAGAGAACACACACGGGAGAGAAACCTTTCAAGTGCAGTGTGTGTGGGAAGACATTTTCAGATTCATCTACTCTTAAAACACACCAGAGAACACACATGGGAGAGAAACCCTTCAAGTGCAGTGTATGTGGGAGGACATTTTCAGATTCATCTACTCTTAAAAATCACCAGATAACACACACGGGAGAGAAACCCTTCAGGTGCAGTGTGTGTGGGAAGACATTTTCATGGTCATCTGCTCTTAAAACACACCAGAGAACACACACGGGAGAGAAATCCTTCAAGTGCAACACACCAGAGAACACACATGGGAGAGAAACCCTTCAAGTGCAGTTTGTGTGGAAAGGCATTTTCAGATTCATCTCATCTTCAAAGACACCAGAGAACACACACGGGAGAGAAACCTTTCAAGTGCAGTGTGTGTGGGAAGACATTTTCAGATTCATCTACTCTTAAAACACACCAGAGAACACACATGGGAGAGAAACCCTTCAAGTGCAGTGTATGTGGGAGGACATTTTCAGATTCATCTACTCTTAAAAATCACCAGAGAACACACACGGGAGAGAAACCCTTCAGGTGCAGTGTGTGTGGGAAGACATTTTCATGGTCATCTGCTCTTAAAACACACCAGAGAACACACACGGGAGAGAAATCCTTCAAGTGCAGTTTGTGTGTGAAGACATTTTCAGATTCATTTGCTCTTAAAACACACCAGAGAACACACACGGGAGAGAAACCCTTCAAGTGCAGTGTGTGTGTGAAGGCATTTTCACGGTCATCTGCTCTTAAAACACACCAGAGAACACACACGGGAGAGAAACCCTTCTTGTGCAGTGTGTGTGGGAAGACATTTTCTGATTCATCTGCTCTTAAAAAACACCAGAGAACACACACGGGAGAGAAACCCTTCTTGTGCAGTGTGTGTGGGAAGACATTTTCTGATTCATCTGCTCTTAAAAAACACCAGAGAACACACACGGGAGAGAAACCCTTCAAGTGTAGTGTGTGTGGGAAGACATTTCCAGATTCATTTGCTCTTAAAACACACCAGAGAACACACACGGGAGAGAGACCCTTCATGTGCAGTGTGTGTGGGAAGACATTTTCAGATTCATCTACTCTTAAAACACACCAGAGAACACACATGGGAGAGAAACCCTTCAAGTGCAGTTTGTGTGGAAAGGCATTTTCAGATTCATCTCATCTTCAAAGACACCAGAGAACACACACGGGAGAGAAACCTTTCAAGTGCAGTGTGTGTGGGAAGACATTTTCAGATTCATCTACTCTTAAAACACACCAGAGAACACACATGGGAGAGAAACCCTTCAAGTGCAGTGTATGTGGGAGGACATTTTCAGATTCATCTACTCTTAAAAATCACCAGAGAACACACACGGGAGAGAAACCCTTCAGGTGCAGTGTGTGTGGGAAGACATTTTCATGGTCATCTGCTCTTAAAACACACCAGAGAACACACACGGGAGAGAAATCCTTCAAGTGCAGTTTGTGTGTGAAGACATTTTCAGATTCATTTGCTCTTAAAACACACCAGAGAACACACACGGGAGAGAAACCCTTCAAGTGCAGTGTGTGTGTGAAGGCATTTTCACGGTCATCTGCTCTTAAAACACACCAGAGAACACACACGGGAGAGAAACCCTTCTTGTGCAGTGTGTGTGGGAAGACATTTTCTGATTCATCTGCTCTTAAAAAACACCAGAGAACACACACGGGAGAGAAACCCTTCTTGTGCAGTGTGTGTGGGAAGACATTTTCTGATTCATCTGCTCTTAAAAAACACCAGAGAACACACACGGGAGAGAAAACCTTCAGGTGCAGTGTGTGTGGGAAGGCATTTTCAGATTCATCTACTCTTAAAAAACACCAGAGAACACACACGGGGGAGAATCCCTTCAAGTGCAGTGTTTGTGGGAAGACATTTTCACGGTCATCTGTTCTTAAAACACACCAGAGAACACACACGGGAGAGAAACCCTTCTTGTGCAGTGTGTGTGGGAAGACATTTTCTGATTCATCTGCTCTTAAAAAACACCAGAGAACACACACGGGAGAGAAACCCTTCAGGTGCAGTGTGTGTGGGAAGACATTTTCAGATTCATCTACTCTTAAAAAACACCAGAGAACACACGGGAGAGAAACCCTTCAAGTGCAGTGTTTGTGGGAAGACATTTTCACGGTCATCTGCTCTTAAAAAACACCAGAGAACACACGGGAGAGAAACCCTTCAAGTGCAGTGTGTGCGGGAAAGCATTTGCACATTAATCAAATCTTCAAGTACACCAGAGAACACAGACAGGAGAGAAACCGTTGAGGTACACTCTGTGTGGGATAATGTTTGCACAGTCATCACATCTTAAAGTACACCAGATAACACACGGGAGAGAAACCCTTCAGGTGCACTCTGCGGGAAGGCGTTTGCACATTCATAAAATATTCAAGTACACCAGAGAACACGGAAGCATCAGAAGATCTGCAAGGAGTGGAATCTGAAATCAGCTTGTCAAAGTCAAAGTGCCACAATAAGCCCATCCCTCATGAAACAAGAACCGGACGAAAATACCAGCTTGGACACTTTTAAAGGTTTCGAGGTGAAATATGAAGAGGTGATGGTGAAGAGGGAAGAAGTGATGGTGAAGAGGGAAGAAGTGAAGGTGAAATGTGAAGATGAAGATTCAACTCCAAAATGGGACCTTCACATCGATGGAGGCAACGTGAAGCAGGAGGAGAATTCTGACTGTGAGGCAGAGCGAGGCAACTCCCAGCAGTTTGTGGAAGTGGAGGTGTGGGTGGACTTCCTCCGAGACAATCCAAAGTCAAGTGGAGACCCGGTAGATGTGTAAGCCAGAGACGATGTCGCTACAATAGATGCACCTTTGTCACAGGCCTTTAATGACAATGTGAAGTTGAACACTTTGTGGACCCGTGGGTTGGGTAGATCTCTAACCAGGAGCCAGAGCCAATAAGCTCCCAAGCGTTCACTATGTTCTAATAATTGCTTTTACACGGTGCTTGCTTAATCGCCTCAGCAACTCGGAGTTTTGTGTCGTACCTCGTCTGAAACACTCGAAGAGCATCCCCAAGTAGCAGCTGCCCCTGTGTGGCACAAGGTGGTGGCCCTGCACCGGCCTGCATGTGGACAAGAGCCTGTCAGTAGGGGGCGATGATTGATGTGTCATCTCAGTTGTGTAGTTTGTAGGTAATGTTTAGAATCTGCTACATTTTCACTCAGACGCCAGCATGCAATGGCCTACTCGTTTTGAATGACACAATATGTTTTACATACACTCTGAAGCAGACTGCAACTTTTTTTTCAAAGCTTGTTAATACGATGTAATGTGATGCAGTATATTTCACTGCAGTAATCCAATTTTGTTAATATGCCTGTCAATAATTTAGAATGTATACTTGTCTGGTTTTGTGCATACTTGTAACATTTGATCTGTAAGGGTCAAACATTGAATAAGTGATGTTAGGACAAAGTGTGTGTGTGTGTGTGTTTGGAAGTAACCTGTACAGAGAACTCAGGTGAGACCCGTTGTTCTTGTGATACAGGTCAAACGGTGTTTTTGTGTTCCACGAAGCATCTGGAGCAACTCATTGTCTTTGAAATAGGTAGTACGCTCGGATCATTCATCAGTTACAAGGTATACCACTTAAAGGTTACACGTATAGGAGGAGGTACATTCTCTACAACACGAATTGTAGTTTTGTGTTACGTGTTGACGTAGATTTTGTCTAACTGGGACTAGAAATGCTCCTTGCTGATTAACGTCTGGATGTTCGTTACCTATCGGTTGAAGCAAACCCCACTGCTGTTGTTGAGACGCTGTGCACCATTTAATGCTCCAACACATTGACGGCCTTCAGGCCAGGAAAGTCACAACATTTGCACACGAAGGACGCATTCACGCAAGTACCCCATGCTCCGTTTTGAAGTTTTAAAATGAAACATCTTTGAATTGTGTTGTGTTTTGAATTAGATAATTTGTATTTCTTCATTAAAAGCTTGTTTCAATTTACATCTGGAACACTTCATTGAAAAGGACATTTCGTGTGAATTTTCTCTCGTCATTAAGTAGATGGCCTTGCCGGGGGTTCGGTTCAATGCGGACACAAACAGTGAACACACACACAGTGTACACACACAATGTACACACACAGTTTATACACAGTGTACACACAATGTACAGACAGTGTACACAGACAGTGTACACACACACAGTGTACACAGTGTGTACACAGAGTGTACACAGAGTGTACACACAGTGTACACACACACTGTATACACAAAGTGTACACACACACAGTGTACACACACAGTGTACACACACAGTGTATACACAGTGTACACACACAGTGAACACACAGTGTACACACACAGTGTCTGTACACAGTGTACACACACAGTGTATACACAGTGTACACACAGTGTACACACACGCACAGTGTACACACACAGGGTACACACAGTGTATACACAGTGTACACACAGTGTACACACACACTGTATACACACAGTGTACACACACACAGTGTACACACACTGTACACACACAGTGTACACACTGTACACACAGTGTACAAACATACAGTGTACACACATAGTGTACACACAGGGTACACAGTGTACACACACACAGTGACACATACACACAGTGACACACAGTGACACAGTGACACACAGCGACACACAGTGACACACACAGTGTACACACACACAGTGTATACAGTGTACACACAGTGTATACAAATAGTGTACACACATTGTACACACACAGTGTACATACACAGTGTGCACACACAGTGTACACAAACTGTACACACACAGTGTATACACACAGTGTACACACACAATGTACACACACAGTGTACACACACACAGTGTACAAACACGCAGTGTACACACACAGTGTATACACACAGTGTACACACAGTTTACACACACGCAGTGTACACACACAGTGTATACACAGTGTACACACACACACAGTGTACACACACACACAGGGTATACACAGTGTACACACACACAGTGTACACACGGTGTACATACAGTGGATACACCCAGTGTACACACACAGGGTACACACACAGTGTATATATACACACAGAGTGTACACACACAGTGACATAGTGACAAGCACACTGACACACAGTGACACGCACACAGTGACACAATGACACACACAGCGACACACAGTGACACAGTGTATACACACAGTGTACACACACACAGTGTATACACAATAATGTCCACGTTGTTGTTGCTGAGCTCACACACCCAAGGGAGGGAGCAATGGAAAATGAATCTAAATCAACTTAAACTCCAACTGTGTGACGTCACCACTCTGCATTACCTCATCGGCGTGAAACGCCAGGGGGAGGTGTACCTCGCTAGGACGTCATGTCACCAAGGTATTCACCCCTCCCCCGTCCACCGCGCTCTTGAGCGTGACGTCACCTCCGCCCGTGTCACTGCCGATATCGTTCTAGTGGCAATCCTTATTTGGGCAAAGCTACGCCCAGTGACTGGCGGCTCATTAACATAATGTTACCATTAAAGCCGTCGCGAGTTTATTTGCGATGGGTTCAGCGCCCACGCCCCCATCCCTCCACATATGGGCCGGCCTCATTAACATAATTTATTCAGTTACAGAGCCGCTCGTGGGAGGGAAGTGACGTCATGCTACTTCCTGCTGTCGCGAGGTAACAGGAAGCTGCCGTGTGAGCGCTTGCACTGAAATCCGAGGTGAGAAATTCTCATCGTTGTGGTTGTGGTGGTGGTGGTTGTGGTGGTGGTGGTTGTTGTTGTTTACCAAGGTAGAGCCTCGCTCTCTCTCTCAGGGATGTCAGTTGAGTAGCAGCGAGCATGGGAATCGATGTCCAGGTTGGAACTTTACAACGCGGGGCCTAGCCACGCGGGGCCTTGCCTCCTGCCCTCGCCTGATTGTGTTCACTTTAATTATCTCTCTTAAGTTTAATTTGTCTTCACCCGGCTCGCCACTTTGTAACTTTGTTTTATTGTAAATATTCACTCAGTTTTTATTTTCTTTTGTTAGCAGGCCAAGCCCGCTTGAGCTGCTATACCGCTCTTGTTATCAGAAGCGACCTGCCCACAACAACACAAGGTGAGGCTTTGTCAACGTGTGTCAATGTTTTGACTTAAAACTTTGGTGACTGCAGGAATTAATATTCTTGGTTCTTTCGGTAAAGTCACGTAGATAGAAAATAAAATAACAATAACATAATAAACATAAAAATATTAAATAAAGCAAAAAAACCCCCGCGTTTTGATTGCAACACAAGTGGTCTTTATTTAATGTAATTGTATTATCAGTTATTGTTATTTTTAATCTACGTAACTTTACCGAAGGAACCAAGAATACGTGTGTCAATGTCTATCGGTCAAAGACACTATACGTAGAGACGCGCAAACTCCAAATATACAGCAGGCGTCATGGTCGGGATCGAACCCACGACTTCCTGTATACCAGGTGAGGTAGTTAACATCTCACCACGGAGAGAGACACGCAAACTCCAGTTAGCCTCGGCTATGTTCGTTGATCCTCAATTAATTACTTGGTGGAGTGAGGAAGCATTAATGCTGAGCAGATGAAGGTGGCCAGGCATGGTTCTGGACATGCCACTGCCTCTTGACCCGTGCCAGTGTGTGACAGTGTCAAGTTTGTGTTTGCAGTAAAGTCTATGCTAAATTAGCCTGTTATGTAAACCCCTTTGTCAAGGTGCCTCACTTCTCTCAACCAGCTTAAAAGACTCTGCGAATCTTAGCAGCGTTCATTGTAGCTCTGTCGTCCCGACAGGTCTGTTCCTTTCACCTGAAGAAGGCCACTTGTGTTGTGGCCGAAACGTCGTGAGAATTTTATTGTTTTATTTTATTATTTTCTCATTCTACGTGACTTTACCAAAAGAACCAAAGAAGATCTATTAACTCTGTTGAACACGGAAGTTATATCAAAACAATAGTTTATTTTTGTTTTCCTCTGGCACTCTTTGTAAGAATGGAAACAGGACGTGAACACAGCACACACATTCAGCTGAAGTCGGAACTGTTCATCCCAGCATTTAAGGACATCTGAGCCTGGATTCACACCTCTAAGTTGCGATTGAACATTAATTTATGAATTTCTGCATAACACAAATAGTATTATTTTCAACACCCTTTGCTAGGTCAGCTGAATTTAGCTCTCATAAATATTCCTTTTGTAGCCAGTCAGCCGAAATTGTGTGCTCGGAGTTTTGGGTGAACATTCATTTTGAAGATACGAGGGCTTCCAGGCATGTTTATAACCATTTGCCCTCTCATTGTGTGCCATTACAGCCTGTGTGATGAATTTGGGAAACGTTTTTACTACATTATGAATATATGAATAAGTATAGACGTGTAAGTCACATGTGACAATATATATGCATTCCTCTCTGCCTCGATACGGTCGTGTAGATGGTGTGGATATTATTTTTTTCTGTCTGCAGCTGACGCTTCCTCTGACGCTTCCTCTGCAGAATTGGTCTGATGGAGCAAATGCATTCAGCGCAGCTCGGTAGGACAAGGCAACAATGCGACCGGTGTGCATACAGCACGGATCGAACTGGAGATTTCACACGGCACAAGAGAACTCACACAGGAGAGAAACCCTTCAAGTGTACTGTGTGTGGGAAGGCGTTTTTACGGTCATCTGTTGTTAAAAAACACCAGAGAACACACACAGGAGAGAAACCCTTCAAGTGCACAATGTGCGGGAAGGCGTTTGCACAGTCATCACATCTTCAACTACACCAGAGAACACACACGGGAGAGAAACCCTTCAAGTGCAGTGTGTGTGTGAAGGCATTTGCACATTCATCAAATCTGCAAAGACACCAGAGTACACACACGGGAGAGAAACCCTTCAAGTGCACTGTGTGTGGGAAGGCGTTTTTACGGTCATCTGTTGTTAAAAAACACCAGAGAACACACACGGGAGAGAAACCCTTCAAGTGCATTTTGTGCGGGATGATGTTTGCACAGTCATCACATCTTAAAGTACACCAGAGGACACACAGGAGAGAAACCCTTCAGGTGCACTCTGCAAGAAGGTGTTTGCACATTCATAAAATCTTCAAGTACACCAGAGAACACAGAAGCATCGGAAGATCCGCAAGGAGTGGAGTCTGAAATCGGCTTGTGAAAGTCAAAGTGCCGCAATGAGCCCATCCCTCATGAAACACGAACCGGAAGAAAATCCCAGCGTGGACACTTTTAAAGGTATCGAGGTGAAATATGAAGAGGTGATGTTGAAGAGGGAAGAAGTGATGGTGAAAAGCGAAGAAGTGAAGGTGAAATGTGAAGATGAAGATTCAACTCCAAAATGGGACCTTCACATCGATGGAGGCAACGTAAAGCAGGAGGAGAATTCTGAGTCAGAGTGAGGCAACTCCCAGCAGTTTGTGGAAGTGGAGGTGTGGGTGGACTTCCTCCGAGACAATCCAAAGTCAAGTGGAGACCCGGTAGATGTGTAAGCCAGAGACGATGTCGCTCCAATAGATGCACCTTTGTCAGAGGCCTTTAATGACAAGAATGTGAAGTTGAACACTCAGCTCCTAGGTTCAACTTGCAGAGTAAGAGCGGCCAGTCTTTGTGGACCTGTGGGTTGGGTCGATCTCTCACCAGGAGCGAGAACCAATAAGCTCCCAAGCATTCACGATGTTCTAATGATAATTGCTTTTACATGGTGCTTACTTAATCGCCTCGGCAACTCGGAGTTTTGTATCTCGTCTGAAACTCTCGAAGAGCATCCCCAAGTAGCAGCTGTCCCTGTGTGGCACAGGGTGGTGGCCCTGCACCGGCCTGCATGTGGACAAGAGCCTGTCAGTAGGGGGGGATGATTGATGCGTCATCTCAGTTGTGTAGTTTGTTGACAATCTTGATTCGAAGCTTTTGTGACTGCAGGAATCCACAGTCTCTAGTTATTTCGGTAAAGTCACCACGTGGGTAGAAACATAACAGACCACGGCGTTTAGATCACAACACGCACAATCGTCATCAGGTGGGACAACCACAGCAAGAGAAACTGCTGAAGTAGTAGGCGCCTACTCCAGCAGTTTCCTCTTATTGCTGCTGTGCTTGTCCCACCTGATGACGATTGCTTGTGTTGCCATCGAAGCGCCGTCATCTATTATTTGTAGCGTAATGTTTTAAATTTGCTACATTTTGACCCAGACGCCAGCATGCAACGGCCTACTCGTTTTGAATGACGCAACAATAGTACGGTGTACATACACGGTTAAGTAGACGGTGCGTATTTGTAAAATAACTTCTTGTTAATACGATTTAACGTGATGCAGTCAATTTCGCTGCAGTAATTCAATGTTAATATGCCCGTCAATTATTTAGAATGAATACTTGTCTGATTGTGCGCGTAAATGTAACATTTTGTCTGAGGGTCAAACATTGAATAAGTGAAGTTAGGACAAAGTGTGTGTGTGTGTTTTGGAAGTAACCTGTACAGAGAACTCGGGTGAGACCCGTTGTTCTTGTGATACAGGTCAAAGGGTACTTTTGTGTTTCACGAAGCGTCTGCCTCTGGAGCAACTCATTGGCTTTGAAATAGGGAGCACGCTCGGATCATTCATCAGTTGCAAGGCATACCACTTGAAAGTTACACGTATAGGAGGAGGTACATTCTCTACAACACGAATTGTAGTTTTGTCTTACGTGTTGACGTAGAGTTTGTCTAACTGGGACTAGAAATGCTCCTTGCTGATTGACGGCTGGATGTTTGTACCTATCGGTTGAAGCAAACCCCACTGCTGTTGGGGTCCAACACATTGACGGCCTTCAGGCCAGGAAAGTCACAACATTTGCACACGAAGGACGCATTCACGCAAGCACCCCATGCTCCATTTTGAAGTTTTAAAATGAAGCATCTTTGAATTGTGTTGTGTTTTGAATTAGATGAGTTTATTTCTTCATTAAAAGCTTGTATCAATTTACATCTGGAAGACTTAATTGAAAAGGACATTTCGTGTGAATTTTCTCTCGTCATTAAGTAGATGGCCTTGCCGGGGGTTTGGTTCAATGCGGACACAAACAGTGTACACACACAGAGTACACACACACAGTGTACACACACACAGTGTACACACACACAGTATACACAGTGTACACACAGTGTACACACACACAGTGTACACACAGTATACACAGTGTACACACACAGTGTACACACACAGTGTACAAACACAGTGTACATACACTGTACACACAGTGTACATACAGTATATACACAGTGTACACACAGGGTACACTGTATATACACAAAGTGTACACACACAGGGTACACACACAGTGTATATATACACACAGTGTACACACACACAGTGACACACACAGTGACAGCGACAAACAGCGACACACAGTGTATACACAGTGTACACACACACAGTGTACACACATACACAGTGTATACACAATGTACACACACAGTGTACACACACACACAGTGTATACACAATAATGTCCACGTTGCTGAGCTCACACACCCAAGGGAGGGAGCAATGAAAAATGAATCTAAATCAACTCCAACTCTGTGACGTCACCACTCTGCAATACTTCATCGGCGTGAAACGCCAGGGGGAGGTGTACCTCGCTAGTGACGTCATGTCACCAAGGTATTCACCCCGACCCCCGTCCACCGCGCTCTTGAGCGTGACGTCACCTCCACGTGGGTCACTGCCGATATCGTTCCAGTGCCAATCCTTATTTGGGCAAAGCTACGCCCAGTGACTGGTGGCTCATTAACATAATGTTTTCGTTAAAGCCGTCGCGAGTTTATAGCGACGGGTTCAGCGCCCACGCCCCCATCCCTCGACATATGGGCCGGCCTCATTAACATAATTTATTCAGTTAGAGAGCCGCTCGTGGGAGGGAAGTGACGTCAAACTACTTCCTGCTGTCGCGAGGTAACAGGAAGCTGCCGTGTGCGCGCTTGCACTGAAATCCGAGGTGAGAAATTCTCATCGTTGTGGTGGTGGTTGTGGTGGTGGTTGTTGTTGTTTACCAAGGTAGAGCCTCGCTCTCTCTCGTAGGGATGTCAACTGAGTAGCAGCGAGCATTGGAATCGATGTCCAGGTTGGAACTTTACAACGCGGGGCCTAGCCACGCGGGGCCTTGCCTCCTGCCCTCGCCTGATGGCATTCACTTTAATTATCTCGCTTAAGTTTAATTTGTCTTCACCCGGCTCGCCACTTTGTAACTTTGTTTTATTGTCAATATTCACGCAGTTTTTATTTTTTTCACCAGGCCAAGCCCGCTTGAGCTGCTATACCGCTCTTGTCATCAGAAGCGACCTGCCCACAACAACACAAGGTGAGGCTTTGTCAACGTGTGTGAATGTTTTGACTTAAAACTTTGGTGACTGTAGGAATTAATATTCTTGGTTCTTTCGGTAAAGTCACGTAGATAGAAAATAAAATGAAAATAACAAAAAAATGTAAATAAAGCAAAAAAACTCACGTCGTTTTGATCGCAACACAAGTGGTCTTTATATAATGTAATTATATTATCTGTTATTGTTATTTTCTATCTACGTAACTTTACTGAAAGAAACAAGAATACGTGTGTCAATGTCTATCGGTCAAAGACGCTAAACAGAGTGACACAAACTCCAAATATACAGCAGGCGTCAGGGTCGGGATCGAACCCACGACTTCCTGTATACCAGGTGAGGTAGTTAACATCTCACCACAGAGAGAGACACGCAAACTCCAGTTAGCCTCGGCTGTGTTCGTTGTTCCTCAATTAATTGCTTGGTGCAGTGAGGAAGCATTCATGCCAAGCAGATGAAGGTGGCCAGGCGTGATTCTAGACACGCCACCGCCTGTTTACCCAGTGACAGTGTACAGTTTGTGTTTGCAGTAACGTCTATTAACTCTGTTGAACACGGAGGTTATATCATAACAATAGTTTACTTTTGTTTTCCTCTAGAACTCTTTATACGAATGGAAACAGGAAGTTAACACAGCACGCACATGCAGCTGAAGTCGGAACTGTTCATCCCAGCATTCAAGGAGATCTGAGCCTGGATTCACACCTCTAAGTTGCGATTGAACATTGATTTATGAATTAATTTATGAATTAACACAGATAGTATTGTTTTCAACACCCTTTGCTATGTCAGCTGAATTTAGCGCTCATAAATATTCCTTTTGTAGCCAGACAGCCGAAATTGTGTGCTCGGAGTTTTGGGTGAACACTAATTTTGAAGATACGAGGGCTTCCAGGCATGTTTATAACCATTTGCCCTCTCATTGTGTGCCATAACAGCCCTGTGATTAATTTGGGAAAGTTTTTACTACATCATGAATATATGAATATAAACGTGTAAGTCACATGTGACTATATATGCATTCCTCTGTGCCTCGATACTGACGTGTAGATGGTGTGGATATTATTTTTTTCTGTCTGCAGCTGACACTTCCTCTGACGCTTCCTCCGCAGAATTGGTCTGATGGAGTAAATGCAGTCAGCGCAGCTCGGTAGGACAAGGCTCCAATGCGACTGGTGTGCATACAGCACGGATCGGACTGGAGATTTGACACGGCACCAGAGAACTCACACAGGAGAGAAACCCTTCAAATGTACTGTGTGTAACAAGGCATTTGCATGGCCATCAGTTTTTCAGAACCACCAGAGAACACACACAGGAGAGAAACCCTTCAGGTGCAGTGTGTGTGGGAAGGCGTTTTCACAGTCATCTCCTCTTGTAACACACCAGAGAACACACACGGGAGAGAAACCCTTCAGGTGCAGTGTGTGTGGGAAGACATTTTCAGATTCATCTACTCTTAAAAAACACCAGAGAACACACACAGGAGAGAAACCCTTCAAGTGCAGTGTGTGTGGGAATGCATTTTCATGGTCATCTCGTCTTAAAACACACCAGAGAACACACATGGGAGAGAAACCCTTCAAGTGCACTGTGTGTGGGAAGGCATTTCCAGATTCATATAATCTTCAAAGACACCAGAAAACACACACGGGAGAGAAACCCTTTAAGTGCAGTGTTTGTAGGAAGGCATTTTCACAGTCATCTGCTCTTAAAAAACACCAGAGAACACACACGGGAGAGAAACCCTTCAAGTGCAGTGTGTATGGGAAGCCATTTTCACAGTCATCTGCTCTTAAAGCACACCAGAGAACACACGGGAGAGAAACCCTTCACGTGCACTGTGTGTGGGAAGGCATTTTCACAGTCATCTGCTCTTAAAAAACACCAGAGAACACACACGGGAGAGAAACCCTTCAAGTGCAGTGTTTGCGGGAAGGCATTTGCACATTCATCAAATCTTCAAGTACACCAGAGAACACAGAAGCATCAGAAGATCCACAAGGAGTGGCGTCTGAAATCAGCTTGTGAAAGTCAAAGTGCCGCAATGAGCCCATCCCTCATGAAACACGAACCGGAAGAAAATCCCAGCTTGGACACTTTTGAAGGTATCGAGGTGAAATATGAAGAGGTGAAGGTGAAATATGAAGAGGTGATGGTGAAATGTGAAGAGGTGATGGTGAAGGTAAAATGTGAAGGTGAAGATTCAACTCCAAAATGGGACCTTCACATCGTGAAGCAGGAGGAGAATTCTGACTGTGAGGCAGAGTGAGGCAACTCCCAGCAGTTTGTGGAAGTGGAGGTGTGGGTGGACTTCCTCCGAGACAATACAAAGTCAAGTGGAGACCCAGTAGATGTGTAAGCCAGAGACAATGTCGCTCCAATAGATGCACCTTTGTCACAGGCCTTTAATGACAAGAACGTGAAGTTGAACACTTTGTGGGCCCATGGGTTGGGTAGATCTGTAACCAGGAGCGAGAGACAATAAGCTCCCAAGCATTCACTATGTTATAACAATTGCATTTACACGGTGCTTCCTTTATCGCCTCAGCAACTCAAAGTTTCGTGTCGTACCTCGTCTGAAACACTCGAAGAGCATCCCCAAGTAGCAGCTGCCCCTGTGTGGCACAAGGTGGTGGCCCTGCACCGGCCTGCATGTGGACAAGAGCCTGTCAGTAGGGGGCGATGATTGATGCGTCATCTCAGTTGTGTTGTTTGTAGGTAATCTTGATTCGAAGCTGTCGTGACTGCAGGAATCCACACTCTTGAGTTATTTCGGTAAAGTCACCACGTGGGTAGAAACATAACAGATCACGGCGTTTAGATCACAACACAAGCAATCGTCATCACGTGGGCCAACCACAGCAAGAGAAACTGCTGAAGTAGTAGGCGCCTACTCCAGCAGTTTCTTCTTAATGCTGCTGTGCTTGTCCCACCTGATGACGATTGCTTGTGTTGCCATCGAAACGCCGTGATCTATTATTTGTAGCGTAATGTTTAGAATTTGATACATTTTGACCCAGACGCCAGCATGCAACGGCCTACTCGTTTTGAATGACGCAACAATAGTACAGTGTACATACACTGTTAAGCAGACGGTGCGTATTTGTAAATAACTTCTTGTTAATACGATGTAACGTGATGCAGTCAATTTCGCTGCAGTAATTCAATGTTGTTGATATGCCCGTCAATCATTTAGAATTAATACTTGTCTGATTGTGCGCGTACATGTAACATTTTGTCTGAGGGTCACACATTGAATAAGTGATGTTAGGACAATGTGTGTGTGTTTGGAAGTAACCTGTACAGATATCTCAAGTGAGACCCGTTGTTCTTGTGATACAGGTCAAAGGGTGCTTTTGTGTTTCACGAAGCGTCGGCCTCTGCAGCAACTCATCGTCTTTGAAATAGGGAGCACGCTCGGATCATTCATCGTTACAAGGCATACCACTTGAAAGTTACACGTATAGGAGGAGGTACATTCTCTACAACACGAATTGTAGTTTTGTCTTACGTGTTGACGTAGATTTTGTCTAACTAGGACTAGAAATGCACCTTGCTGGTTCACGTCTGGATGTTCGTACCTATCGCTTAAAGCAAACCCCACTGCTGCTGCTGTTGAGACGCTGTGCACCAATGAGGGTCCGAGCATTTTAGGGCCTTCGGCCAGGAAAGTCACAACATTTACGGCACACGAAGGACGCATTCACGCCAGCGCCCCGTGCTCCGTTTTGAAGATTTAAAATTAAACATCTTTGAATCGTGTTGTGTTTTGAACCGCCTCAGCATCTTGGAGTTTTGTGTCGTACCTCGTCTGAAACACTCGAAGAGCATCCCCAAGTAGCAGCTGCCCCTGTGTGGCACAAGGTGGTGGCCCTGCACCGGCCTGCATGTGGACAAGAGCCTGTCAGTAGGGGGCGATGATTGATGCGTCATCTCAGTTGTGTAGTGTGTAGCTAATCTTGATTCGAAGCTTTCGTGACTGCAGGAATCCACACTCTTGAGTTATTTCGGTAAAGTCACCACGTGGGTAGAAACATAACAGGTCACGGCGTTTAGATCACAACACAAGCAATCGTCATCAGGTGGGACAACCACAGCAAGAGAAACTCCTGAAGTAGTAGGCGCCTACTCCAGCAGCTTCTTCTTGCTGCTGTGCTTGTCCCACGTGATGACGATTGCTTGTGTTGCCATCGAAACGCAGTGATCTATTATTTGTAGCGTAATGTTTAGAATTTGCTACATTTTGACCCAGACGCCAGCATGCAACGGCCTACTCGTTTTGAATGATGCAACAATAGTACGGTGTACATACACTGTTAAGCAGACGGTGCGTATTTGTAAAATAACTTCTTGTTAATACGATGTAACGTGATGCAGTCAATTTCGCTGCAGTAATTCAATGTTGCTAATATGCCTGTCAATGATTTAGAATGAATACTTGTCTGATTGTGCATGTAACATTTTGTCTGAGGGTCACACATTGAATAAGTGATGTTAGGACAAAGTGTGTGTGTTTTGGAAGTAACCTGTAAAGAGAACTCAGGTGAGACCCGTTGTTCTTGTGATACAGATCAAACGGTGTTTTTGTGTTTCACGAAGCGTCTGGAGCAACTCATTGTCTTTGAAATAGGGAGCACGCTCGGATCATTCATCAGTTACAAGGCATACCACTTAAAAGTTACACGTATAGGAGGAGGTACATTCTCTACAACACGAATTGTAGTTTTGTCTTACGTGTTGACGTAGATTTTGTCTAACTAGGACTAGAAATGCTCCTTGCTGATTCACGTCTGGATGTTCGTAACCATCGGTTGAAGCAAACCCCACTGCTGTTGTTGAGACGCTGTGCACCAATAAGGGTCCAACACATTGACGGCCTTCAGGCCAGGAAAGTCACAACATTTGCACACGAAGGACGCATTCACGCAAGTACCCCATGCTCCGTTTTGAAGTTTTAAAATGAAACATCTTTGAATTGTGTTGTGTTTTGAATTAGATGATTTTATTTCTTCATTAAAAGCTTGTATCAATTTACATCTGGATGACTCCATTGAAAAGGACATTTCGTGTGAATTATCTCTCGTCATTAAGTAGATGGCCTTGCCGGGGGTTTGGTTCAATGTGGACACAAACAGGGTACATACAGAGTGTATACACACACAGTGACACACACAGTGTACACACACACAGTGACACAGTGTGCACACGCAGTGTACACACTGTCACAGTGTACACACACACAGTGTAAACTGTGTGTGTGTACACACACACAGTGTACACACTCAGTGACACACAGTGACACAGTGACACAACAACAACCGCCATTCGCCACTAAGTGGCGGTGACGTCACCACGACGCTTGTGCCAGGCACAGTGACACACACAGTGACACACACAGCGACACACAGTGACACAGTGTATACACAGTGTACACACACAGTGTACACACACAGTGTATACACAGTGTACACACACACACAGTGTACACACACACAGTGTACACACACAGTGACAGTGACACAGTGACACATAGTGTGCACACACAGTGACACAGTGACACACAGTGTACACACACAGTGTACACACAGTGACACAGTGACATACACACAGTGACACAGTGACATAACCGCCATTCACCACTAAGTGGCGGTGACGTCACCACGACGCTTGTGCCAGGCACAGTGACACACACACACAGTGACACAGTGACACACACAGCGACACACAGTGACACACAGTGACACAGTGTATACACAGTGTACACACACACAGTGTACACACAGTGTATACACACGCAGTGTATACACAGTGACACACAGTGTACACACACACAGTGTACACACACAGTGTACACACACAATGTATATACGTACACACAGTGTACATACACACACTGTACACACACAGTGTACACACACAGTGACACACAGTGACACACACAGTGACACAGTGTACACACACATAGTGTACACACACAGTGTACACACACACACAGTGTACACACACACAGTGTACACATAATAAAGGTTTTTGGGTTAGATCGCGTTTATTTATAAATGTGTCGTAACCCTCCACCACCCGACACGGCCAATCAGCAAAAAAAAAGTGTCACGTTGACAAAAGACAAATAATTCACTACTTTTGCTGATTGGCCGTGTCGGGTGGTGGAGGGTTACGACACATTTATAAATAAACGCGATCTAACCCAAAAACCTTTATTATGAATAATATTGGTCGCGAAAGCCTACGTGTTAAACTGACAGTGTACACACATAGTGTACACACAGTGTATACACAATAATGTCCACGTTGCTGAGCCCACACACCCAAGGGAGGGAGCAATGGAAAATGAATCTAAATCAACTTAAACTCCAACTCTGTGACGTCACCACTCTGCATTACCTCATCGGCGTGAAACGCCAGGGGAGGTGTACCTCGCTAGTGATGTCATGTCACCAAGGTGTTCACCCCAACCCCGTCCACCGAGCTCTTGAGCGTGACGTCACATCCGCTTGGGTCACTGCCGATATCGTTCCAGTGGCAATCCTTATTTGGGCAAAGCTACGCCCAGTACTCTTTGGTTCTATTGGGTAAATTCTAGATTTAAAGCTTGGGTAAAGTCACGTAGGTGAAAATAAAATAAATAAAAAATTAACAAAAAATCACGACGTTTCGGCCACAACACAAGCGGCCTTCATCAGGTGAAGGGACGAGACTGTCTGGAGGACAGCGCTGGAGTGGAAGAAGCCACGCTTAGATCACGACCTTTAAGCTGTGTGAAAAGAAAAAGACCAAGCGCCTTGACAAAGGAATTAGCATATAATTAAGCATTGAAATGGCTCATTGAAATAGCTAAGTTAAAGTATACACAACCGCAGAGATACCCCTTGACAAAGGAATTAGCATAGAATTTAGCATTGAAATAGCTGAGTGATTAGCTGGTAACTGGTCACAGAAATAGCTATGTTAAAGTCAGAGCATATACATTCACCGAGGCACCTAGTACTCATCACGCACAGTGACTGGCGGCTCATTAACATAATGTATCCGTTAAAGCCGTTGCGAGTTTATTGCGACGGGTTCAGCGCCCACGGCCCCATCCCTCCACATATGGGCCGGCCTCATTAACATAATTTATTCAGTTGGAGAGCAGCTTTTGGGCAGGAAGTGACGTCATACTACTTCCTGCTGTCGCGAGGTAACAGGAAGTTGCCGTGTGCGCGCTTGCACTGAAATCCGAGGTGAGAAATTCTCATCGTTGTGGTGGTGGTGGTTGTTGTGGTGGTGGTTGTTGTGGTGGTTGTTGTTGTTTACCAAGGTAGAGCCTCGCTCTCTCTCGTAGGGATGTCAGTTGAGTAGCAGCGAGCATGGGAATCGATGTCCAGGTTGGAACTTTACAACACGGGGCCTAGCCACGCGGGGCCTTGCCTCCTGCCCTCGCCTGATTGCATTCACTTTAATTATCTCGCTTAAGTTTAATTTGTCTTCACCCGGCTCGCCACTTTGTAACTTTGTTTTATTGTAAATAGTCACGCAGTTTTTATTTTCTTTTGTTACCAGGCCAAGCCCGCTTGAGCTGCTATACCGCTCTTGTTATCAGAAGCGACCTGCCCACAACAACACAAGGTGAGGCTTTGTCAACGTGTGTGAATGTTTTGACTTAAAACTTTGGTGACTGCAGGAATTAATATTCTTGGTTCTTTCGGTAAAGTCACGTAGATAGAAAATAAAAAATAACATAAAATAATAATTGTAAATAAAGCAAAAAAACCCACGTCGTTTCGATCGCAACACAAGTGGTCTTAATTTAATTGTATTTGTTATTGTTATTTTCTATCTGTATTTGCAGTAAAGTCTATTAACTCTATTGCACACGGAGGTTATGTCAAAACAATAGTTTATTTTTGTTTTCCTCTGGAACTCTTAATAAGAATGGAAACAGGAGGTGAAGTCGGAACTGTTCATCCCAGCATTCAAGGACATCTGAGCCTGGGTTCACACCTCTAAGTTGCGATTGAACATTAATTCATGCATTTCTGCATAACACAAATAGTATTGTTTTCAACACCCTTTACTATGTCAGCTGAATTTAGCTCTCATAAATAATCCTTTTGTAGCCAGACAGCCGAAATTGTGTGCTTGGAGTTTTGAGTTAACATTCATTTTCAAGATACGAGGGCTTCCAGGCATGTTTGTGATCATTTGCCCTCTCATTGTGTGCCATAACAGCCGTGTGATGAATTTGGGAAACGTTTTTACTACATCATGAATATATGAATAAGTATAAACATGTAAGTCACATGTGACTATATATGCATTCCTCTGTGCATCGATACTGACGTGTCGATGGTGTGGATATTATTTTCAGTCTGCAGCTGACGCTGGTCTGATGGAGCAAAGGCAGTCGGCACAGCTCGGTATGACAAGTCAACATTGCGACCAGCGTGCATACAGCACGGATCGGACTGGAAATTTGACACAGTACCAGAGAACTCGCACGGGAGAGAAACACTTCAAGTGCAGTGTGTGTAACAAGGCATTTGCACGGCCATCTGCTCTTAAAATACACCAGAGAACTCACACGGGAGAGAAACCCTTCAAGTGCAGTGTGTGTGGGAAGGCATTGCAGGGTCATCTGCTCTTGTAGAACACCAGAGAACACACACGGGAGAGAAACCCTTCAAGTGCAGTGTGTGTGGGAAGGCATTTGCGCAGTCATCTGCTCTTGTAACACACCAGAGAACTCACACGGGAGAGAAACCCTTCAAGTGCACTCTGTGCAGGCAGATGTTTGCAAATTCATCAAATCTTTACGTACACCAGAGACCACAGAAGCATCAGAAGATCCACAAGGAGTGGAGTCTGAAATCAGCTTGTGAAAGTCAAAGTGCCGCAATGAGCCCATCCCTCATGCAACACGAACCGGAAGAAAATCCCAGCTTGGACACTTTTAAAGGTATCGAGGTGAAATATGAAGAGGTGAAGGTGAAATGTGAAGAAGTGAAGGTGAAATGTGAAGATGAAGATTCATCTCCAGAATGGGACCTTTACATTGATGAAGGCAACGTGAAGCAGGAGGAGAATCCTGACTGAGGCAGAGCGAGGCAACTCCCAGCAGTTTGTGGAAGTGGAGGTGTGGGTGCACTTCCTCCGAGACAATACAAAGTCAAGTGGAGACCCGGTAGATGTGTAAGCCAGAGACGATGTCGCTCCAATAGATGCACCTTTGTCACAGGCCTTTAATGACTAGAATGCAAAGTTGAACACTCAATTCCTAGGTTCAACCTGCAGAGTAAGAGCGAGCGGCCAGTCTTTGTGGACCTATGGGTTGGGTGGATCACTAACCAGGAGCAAGAGCCAATAAGCTCCCAAGCATTCAATATGTTATCATAATAATTGCTTTTACATGGTGCTTGCTTAATCGCCTCAGCAACTCGGAGTTTTTTGTCATACCTCGTCTGAAACACTCGAAGAGCATCCCCAAGTAGCAGCTGCCCCTGTGTGGCACAAGCTGGTAGCCCTGCACCGGCCTGCATGTGGACAAGAGCCTGTCCTTACGGGGCGATGATTGATGTGTCATCTCAGTTGTGTAGTTTGTAGGTAATGTTTAGAATTTGCTACATTTTCACTCAGACGCCAGCATGCAATGGCCTACTCGTTTTGAATGACAATAGTATGTGTTACATCCACTGTTAAGCAGACGGCGCATTTTTTTTAAATAGCTTAATCAGATGTTATCTGATGCAGTATATTTCACTGCAGTAATTAAATGTTAAAATGCCTGTCAATAATTCAGAATGAACACTTGTCTGATTTTGTGTGTACATGCATCACTTCATTTATAAGGGTCAAACATTGAATAAGTGATGTTAGGACAAAGTGTGTTTTGGAAATAACCTGTACAAATAACTCAGGTGAGACCCGTTGTTCTTGTGATACAGGTCAAAGGGTATTTTTGTGTTTCGGGAAGCATCTGAAGCAACTCATTGTCTTTGACATAGGAAGCACACTCGGATCATTCATCAGTTACAAGACATACCACCTTAAAGTTACACGTAGAGGAGATACATTCTCTGCAACACGAATTATAATTCTGTCTTACGTGTTGACTTGGATTTTGTCGAACTTGCACTAGAAATGCTCCTTGCTGATTAACGTCTGGATGTTCACAACCATGGGTTGAAGCAAGCCCCATTGCTGTTGAGACATTGTCCACCAAAACCGGTCCACAGTTGGCTTGCACACACTGTACACACAGTGTACACACACACAGTGTACACACAGTGTACACACACACAGTGTACACACAGTGTACACACACACACATAGTGTACACACAGTGTACACAGTGTACCCACACAGTATACACACAGTGTACACACACACACAGTGTACACACACACAGTGTACACACACACACTGTCCACACACAGTGTACACACACACACACAGTGTACACACACACAGTGTATACACACAGTGTATACACACACACACGGTGTACACACACACAGTGTATACACACACAGTGTACACACACACAGTGTACACACACACAGTGTACACACACACAGTGTACACACAGTGTACACACACAGTGTACTCACACAGTGTATACTCAATAATGTCCACGTTGTTGTAGCTGAGCTCACACACCCAAGGGAGGGAGCAATGAAAATGAATCTAAATCAACTTAAACTCCAATCCCGCTCTGTGACGTCAACACTCAGCATTACTTCATCGGCGTGAAACGCCAGGGGGAGGTCTACCTCGCTAGTGACGTCATGTCACCAACGTATTCCACCGAGCTTTTTAGCGTGACGTCACCTCCGCTTGGGTCACTGCCGATTGCGTTCCAGTGCCAATCCTTATTTGGGCAAAGCTACACCCAGTGACTGGCGGCTCATTAACATAATGGGTTCGTTAAAGCCGTCGCGAGTTTATTGCGACGGGTTCAGCACTCACGACATATGCAACGAGTAACATTAACATAATTTATTAATTATCCAATTTATTCAGTTACGGAGCCGCTCATTGTGGGATGAGCGTGTCTCGTACCCCGGATGTGACGTCACGTTACCTGCTGCTGCGTAACGTCACGAGGTAACAGGAAGCTATCTCTTCCTGCACTGAAATCCGAGGTGAGAAATTCTCATTGCGATTGTGGTTGTTGTTTACCAAGGTAGAGCCTCGCTCTCTCTCTCGTAGGGATGTCAGTTGAGTAGCAGCGAGCATGGGAATCGATGTCCAGGTTGGAACTTTACAACGCGGGGCCTAGCCACGCGGGGCCTTGCCTCCTGCCCTCACCTGATTGCGTTCACTTTAATTATCTCGCTTAAGTTTAATTTGTCTTCACCCGGCTCGCCACTTTGTAACTTTGTTTTATTGTAAATATTCACGCAGTTTTTATTATTTTCACCAGGCCAAGCCCGCTTGAGCTGCTATACCACTCTTGTTATCAGAAGCGACCTGCCCACAACAACACAAGGTGAGGCTTTGTCAACGTGTGTGAATGTTTTGACTTAAAACTTTGGTGACTGCAGGAATTAATATTCTTGGTTCTTTCGGTAAAGTCACGTAGATAGAAAATTAAATAAAAATATAAAAAAACCAACGACGTTTCGATCGCAACACAAATGGTCTTTATCTTATTAAATTTAATCTGTTATTTTTATTTTCTATCTACGTGACTTTACTGAAAGAACCAACAATACGTGCGTCAATGTATCTATCGGTCAAAGACGCTAAGCGCGTGCCGCTGTTGACTCTGAATGTGTGGAGGGGAACACCTTCACCACGGGGAGAGAGAGACAGAGACACGGATAGCCTCGGCTATGTTGATGATCCTCGATTCATTACTTGGTGGAGTGAGGAAGAATTAATGCTGAGCAGATGAAGGTGGCCAGGCATAGTTCTGGTCACACCACCACCTGTTTACTCATGGCAGTGTGTGACAGTGTCAAGTTTGTGTTTGCAGTAAAGTCTATTAACTCTTATTCTTAGTTTTTTCGGTAAAGTCACGTTGAAGAGAAACAACAAATATAATAAAATATATATAAAACAATAAAAATTCTCACGACGTTTCGACCATAACTCAAACGGTCATCTTCAGGTGTGTTGGTTTGCATACATTTATTTTTAAACGGCGCATTTATTTATTTAAAAAACGTTAGCGCCACGCGCAGCGATTTGGCAGTTTACCCAGGACTAGTCCATCTATATTCTGAAAAGAGGAGGGGGGGGACGACATTTTTTTATAATGTATGCTGTCTGAAAGCCACTGTAAGCGTGAACAATCAATTAAGAACTGAAATGGTTTATCAAATCTTTCCAATGATTGCTAAGATAGAATCCATCTTCTCGGTTGAAATTGTCTCTGTGCTTGTATATGTGGATAGCCTCATGAACGCCAGATGGTTTACAAAGAACCTCTGTCTTGGAAAAGTCAATGGCATGTGAGCCTACTGAATTAGAACAATGATCTGCTACGGCCGAGGTGTTGGTCCTACCGTGTTTAAGGTCTGCTTTGTGTTCACGAATGCGGTCCGAGACATGGCGTTTGGTTTCTCCAATGTAACTACTACCACAGAGGCAACTTAGTTTGTAGACACCAGGGTATTGTATGTCCGGAATCACATCTTTTACAGACGGAACCAGATCACGGATTTTATGTAATGTGTTGAAACGGACCTGGATCTTGTGTTTATTCAAGATTTTGGAGATCTTTTTTGTGATTCCAGCAATGTAGGGTAAAGTGATGTTTTGAAAGGCTCCTCAAGAGGGTTCTTCTTCATGGTTTGAGTGATAGCTTTGCGGATTGTATAGTCGGAGTAACCATTAGCCCTAAGAGCTTGGTGTATGTGCTTGAGTTCACTGCTTATGTGTTCCTGGTCGGATATGTATTGGGCTCTATGATACAGAGTCTTGATGAGAGAATTCTTCTGTGATGGATGGTGGTGGGAATCCGGTTTCAGATAAGCATCCGTATGGCTAGCTTTCCTGTAGACAGAGTGGCTCATTGAATCATCAGGTCTCTTTTTAATTAGGACATCCAAAAAAGGTATCTTGCCCTCTATTTCGACTTCCATGGTAAATCTGATGGCTGGGTGTATGGAATTGATGTGGTCGAAGAATTGGTCTAGAGCAGGCCGGCCATGTGGCCAGATGACAAAAGTGTCATCCACGTACCTCTTCCATAAGGTTGGGCGCAGAGTGGCAGTCTGGATGGCGTCAGTCTCAAATTTCTCCATGAAAATGTAAGGAAAACCTGATTTCCAAATTTAACCTCCTCTTCAACAAAAGACCGGACCCACACACCAAAAAGTTAGACGTTAATAAAGTCGTAATTAATTGCAGTAACAGTTCTATTTCCGATGGTCTGAAATCCGTTTTAGCTAAAGGTCTAAACTTTGCAGTCACACCTAAACACATACCAGTTAATGATATAATTGCCCAAGTAGACGTTGCTCTCAGGGGCCTGGGTCACATCGCTGCAGACGTAGCAAGATCTGAAATCGCTGCAACCCTCAAAAACGCGAAGATGCCAGCTAGCAACCTCAACAAAGATGAGCGTTTTGAATTATATAAATTAAAAAAGAGGAATGATATTGTAATCCTCTCAGCTGACAAAGGCAATGCTACTGTCATCATGGATAAAATAGAATACAACAACAAAATTAAAGAATTACTCGACGATGGTAGTTATACAAAACTAAAAAGAGATCCCACCAACAGCCTCGTCACACAAACCAACAAAATAATTTCTGATTCAACCGCATTAATTGATCAATCTAAACAGTTTTCGTTGAAACCTTCTGCTGCCAGGCCACCAAGATTATACGGCTTACCAAAAATACATAAAGTAGATACACCTCTTCATCCCATAGTCTCTACTATCAGCTCCCCCACCTACAAACTAGCTCGTTTTTTGTCTGAAATCCTGCGTCCTTTCACTGGAAAGACCACCTCTGCGGTACAAAATTCTACTCACCTGGCATCGACAATCAAGGGTATTTCCCTGTCCCCAGACGACCCGCTTGTCAGTTTTGATGTAGTTTCCTTATTCACCAAGGTTCCTGTACTTGACACCATTGCAATCATTGAAGACTTGGTTCATCAAGGACTAAACACTGAGGTACCCCCCCTGGTGAGACACTGTTTAACCAATACATACTTCACTTGGAATGGAACTTTCTACAAACAAACTGAGGGCACCCCAATGGGCTCCCCCCTTTCTCCAGTTATAGCTAACATTTTCATGGAGAAATTTGAGACTGACGCCATCCAGACTGCCACTCTGCGCCCAACCTTATGGAAGAGGTACGTGGATGACACTTTTGTCATCTGGCCACATGGCCGGCCTGCTCTAGACCAATTCTTCGACCACATCAATTCCATACACCCAGCCATCAGATTTACCATGGAAGTCGAAATAGATGGCAAGATACCTTTTTTTTGGATGTCCTAATTAAAAAGAGACCTGATGGTTCAATGAGCCACTCTGTCTACAGGAAAGCTAGCCATACGGATGCTTATCTGAAACCAGATTCCCACCACCATCCATCACAGAAGAATTCTCTCATCAAGACTCTATATCATAGAGCCCAATGCATATCCGACCAGGAACACATAGGCAGTGAACTCAAGCACGTACACCAAGCTCTTAGGGCTAATGGTTACTCCGACTATACAATCCGCAAAGCTATCACTCAAACCTTGAAGAAGAACCCTCTTGAGGATCATTTCAAAACCATCACTTTACCCTACATTGCTGGGATCACAAAAAGATCTCCAAAATCTTGAATAAACACAAGATCCAGGTCCGTTTCAACACATTACATAAAATCCGTGATCTGGTTCCGTCTGTAAAAGATGTGATTCTGGACATACAATACCCTGGTGTCTACAAACTAAGTCGCCTCTGTGGTAGTAGTTACATTGGAGAAACCAAACGCCATGTCTCGGACCGCATTCGTGAACACAAAGCAGACCTTAAACACGGTAGGACCAACACCTCGGCCGTAGCAGATCATTGTTCTAATTCAGTAGGCTCACATGCAATTGACTTTTCCAAGACAGAGGTTCTTTGTAAGCCATCTGGCTTCCATGAGAGATTCGTTCATGAGGCTATCCACATATACAAGCACAGAGACAATTTCAACCGAGAAGATGGATTCTATCTTAGCAATCATTGGAAAGATTTGATAAACCATTTCAGTTCTTAATTGATTGTTCACGCTTACAGTGGCTTTCAGACAGCATACATTATAAAAAAAATTCGTCTCCCCCCTCCTCTTTTCAGAATATAGATGGACTAGTCCTGGGTAAACTGCCAAATCGCTGCGCGTGGCGCTAACGTTTTTTTTATAAATAAATAAATGCGCCGTTTAAAAATAAATTTATGCAAACCAACACACCTGAAGATGACCGTTTGAGTTATGGTCGAAACGTCGTGAGAATTTTTATTGTTTTATATATTTATTATTTTGTTGTTTCTCTTCAACGTGACTTTACCGAAAAAACTAAGAATATGAATTACTGCAGTCACGAAAGCTTTAAATCAAAATTTCTATTAACTCTGTTGAACACGGAGGTTATATCAAAACAATAGTTTATTTTTGTTTTCCTCTGGAACTCTTTATAAGAATGGAAACAGGAAGTTTACACAGCACACACATTCAGCTGAAGTTGGATCTGTTCATCGCAGCATTCAAGGACATCTGAGCCTGGATTCACACCTCTAAGTTTCGATTGAACATTGATTTATGCATTTCTGCATAATACAAATAGTATTGGTTTCAACACCCTTTGCTATGTCAGCCGAATTGAGCTTTCATAAATTTTCCTTTTGTAGTCAGACAGCCGAAATTGTGTGCTTAGAGTTTTGGGTTAACATTCATCTTGAAGATATGAAGGCTTCCAGGCATATTAATGACATTTGCCCTCTCATTGTGTGCCATAACAGCCCGTGGAGAGAAACCCTTCAGGTGCACTCTGTGCGGGAAGGCGTTTGCACGTTCATCAAATCTGATGAATTTGGGAAACTTTTTCACTACATTATGAATATATGAATAAGTATAGACGTGTAAGTCACGTGTGCATTCCTCTGTGCCTGACGTGTAGATGGTGTGGATATTCTTTTTTTCTGTCTGCAGCTGATGCTTCCTCTGCAGAATTGGTCTGATGGAGCAAAGGCACTCAGCGCAGCTCGGTACGACAAGTCAACAATGCGACCAGCGTGCATACAGCACGGACCGGACTGGAAATTTGACACGGCACCAGAGAACACACACAGGAGAGAAACCGTTCAAGTGTACTCTGTGCGGGAAGGCGTTTTCAGATTCATATAATCTTGTAACACACCAGAGAACACACACGGGAGAGAAACCCTTCAGGTGCACTCTGTGCGGGAAGGCATTTGCACATTCATCAAATCTTAAAGTACACCAGAGAACACACACAGGAGAGAAACCCTTCAAGTGCAGTGTTTGTGGGAAGGCATTTTCAGGTTCATTTGCTCTTAAAACACACCAGAGAACACACACGGGAGAGAAACCCTTCAAGTGCAGTGTTTGTGGGAAGGCATTTTCATGGTCATCTGCTCTTAAAAAACACCAGAGAACACACACGGGAGAGAAACCCTTCAAGTGTACTCTGTGCGGAAAGGCGTTGTCAGATTCATGTCATCTTGTAACACACCAGAGAACACACACGGGAGAGAAACCCTTCAAGTGCACTGTGTGCGGGATGGCGTTTGCACAGTCACCACATCTTCAAGTACACCAGAGAACACACACGGGAGAGAAACCCTTCAAGTGCAGTGTCTGCATGAAGGCATTTGCACAGTCATCTGCTCTTGTAAAACACCAGAGAACACACACGGGAGAGAAACCCTTCAAGTGCAGTGTGTGCGTGAAGGCATTTGCACAGTCATCTGATCTTGTGAAACACCAGAGAACACACACAGGAGAGAAACCCTTCAAGTGTACTCTGTGCGGGAAGCCGTTTGCAGATTCATCAAATCTTCTAAGACACCAGAGAACACAAAAGCATCACAAGGAGTCGAGTCGGAGTCTGATATCAGCTTGTGAAAGTCAAAGTGCCGCAATGAGCCCATCCCTCATGAAACAAGAACCGGACGAAAATCTCAGCTTGGACACTTTTAAAGGTATCAAGGTGAAATATGAAGAGGTGAAGGTGAAATGTGAAGAAGTGATGAGCGAAGAAGTGAAGGTAAAATGTGAAGATGAAGATTCAACTCCAAAATGGGACCTTCACATCGTAAAGCAGGAGGAGAATTCTGACTGTGAGTCAGAGTGAGGCAACTCCCAGCAGTTTGTGGAAGTGGTGTGGGTGGACTTGCTCCTAGACAATACAAAGTCAAGTGGAGACCCGGTAGATGTGTAAGCTTGATATAATGTCTATCCAATAGATTCACCTTTGTCACAGGCCTTTAATGACAAGAATGTGAAGTTGAACACTTTGTGAGCCCGTGGGTTGGGTAGATCTCTAACCAGGAGCAAGAGCCAATAAGCTCCCAAGCATTCACTATGTTATAATAATTGCTTTTACATGTTGCTTGCTTAATCTCCTCAGCAACTCGGAGTTTTGTGTCATACCTCGCCTGAAACACTCAATGAGCATCCCCAAGTAGCAGCTGCCCCTGTGTGGCACAAGGTGGTGACCCTGCACCGGCCTGCATGTGGACAAGAGCCTATCCGTAGGGGGCGATGATTGATGTGTAATCTCAGTTGTGTAGTTTGTAGGTAATGTTTAGAATTTGCTACATTTTCACTCAGACGCCAGCATGCAATGGCCTACTCGTTTTGAATGACACAATAGTATGTTTTACATACACTGTGAAGCAGACTGCATTTTTTTAAAAAGCTTCTTGTTAATACGATGTAACGTGATGCAGGATATTTCACTGAAGTAATCCAATTTTGTTAATATGCCTGTCAATAATTTAGAATGAATACTTGTCTGATTTTGTGCATGCTTGCAACATTTGATCTGTAAGGGTCAAACATTGAATAAGTGATGTTAGGACAAGGTGTGTGTGTGTGTTTGAAAGTAACCTGTACAGAGAACTCAGGTGAGACCCGTTGTTCTTGTGATACAGGTCAAATGGTGTTTTTGTGTTCCACGAAGCATCTGGAGCAACTCATTGTCTTTGAAATAGGTCACGCTCGGATCATTCATCAGTTACAAGGCATACCACTTAAAAGTTACACGTATAGGAGGAGGTACATTCTCTACAACACGAATTGTAGTTTTGTCTTACGTGTTGACGTAGATTTTGTCTAACTAGGACTAGAAATGTGCCTTGCTGATTGACGTCTGGATGTTCGTACCTATCGGTTGAAGCAAACCCCACTGCTGTTGTTGAGACGCTGTGCACCAATAATAATCCAACATATTGACGGCCTTCAGGCCAGGAAAGTCACAACATTTGCACACGAAGGACGCATTCACGCAAGTACCCCATGCTCCGTTTTGAAGTTTTAAAATGAAGCATCTTTGAATTGTGTTGTGTTTTGAATTAGATTATTTTATTTCTTCATTAAAAGCTTGTCTCAATTTACATCTGGAAGACTTCATTGAAAACGATATTTCGTTTGAATTTTCTCTCGTCGTTAAGTAGACGATGGCCTTGCCGGGGGTTCGGTTCGATGCGGACTTTCACCTGATTGGGATTGCGGGATCGAGATAAGGCGACACGGAGCTGCTGGCCGTCTGCAGATCGATTCCAACGTAATCGAGTGTCTGCCCCTGCGACTCCGTCGTTGGTACAGGCGGTGCGTGTCTCCGTTGTGGAGTTTCTGGATAATGTTTGGAATTTCCGCAATTTTGACCGTGACACCAACATGCAATGTGCGTTGTGAATGACGCAACGTTATGTTTTACATCTGCCGTTTAGCAGACTGCGCATATTGTGGTGAATGTTACTGGGGTAGCCAGGTGTGCCTGTCAGATTTTAACCTTGAACCTCTGCAATAAATAGAGAATGTGCTACCACATTCTTGGTTCTTTCCATAAAGTCACGTAGATAGAAAATAAGAAAAACAAGAAAATTGGAAAATTATAAATTGATGAAAAGATGCCCATTGGTCGACTGAGATGACTGTGCCCCCCACAATTTACACACACACACAGTGCACACACAGTGCACACACAGTGTACACACACACAGTGTACACACACACAGTGTGTACGTGTACACACAGTGTACACACACACAGTGTACACACACACACAGTGTGTACGTGTACACACACACAGTGTACACACACAGTGTACACACACAGTGCACACACACAGTGCTCACACACACAGTGTACACACACACATAGTGTATACACACACAGTGTGTACGTGTACACACATAGTGTACACACACACAGTGAACACACACAGTGTATACGCACACACAGTGTACACACACACAGTGCACACACAGTGTGTATGTGTACACACACAGTGTTCACACAGTGTACACACACAGTGTACGTACACACAGTGTGTACACACACAGAGTGTACACAATAATTTCAGTTTATTTATTTTGGTATACCACTGTGAGCCATTCGGCTCTTGAATCAAGTGCAACCACAACAAACACGAACAAGAAACACATCTTAAAGTGACTACTTTGTGTGACTGCAAACAGAAAATCCATGAATAAAAAACAGCAAAATATTCCTGAAAAAAGCACCGTACACCAACGCTGTGTGCTAAAATTCCCAGTGGGATGCAATGTCCACGTTGTTGTTGTTGCTGAGTTCAAGGGAGGGAGCAATGGAAAATGAATCTAAATCAACTTAAACTCCAATCCCGCTCTGTGACATCACTACTCAGCATCACCTCATCGGCGTGAAACGCCAGGGGGAGGTGTCCCTCGCTAGGACGTCATGTCACCAAGGTATTCACCCCACCCCGTCTACCGCGCCCTTGAGCGTGACGCCACCTCTGCCTGGGTCACTTCCGTTATCTGTACAATCCTTATTTGGGCAAAGCTACGCCCGGTGACTGGCGGCTCATTAACATAATATATTCGTGAAGGCCGTCGCGAGTTTATTGCAACGGGTTTCAGCACCCACGCCCCATCCCTCCACGTATGGCCCGGGCTCATTAACATAATTTATTTAAATTAGGACCCGCTCGTTGCGGGAGGGGAGTGTCTTGTACCACGCAAGTGACGTCATCTCCTGCTGCCGGGTGACGTCACGATGTAACAGAAATCTGCCGCTCCGCGCGTGAACTGAAATCCGAGGTGAGAAATTCTCATCGCGGTTGTGGTGGTGGTCGTTGTGCTGGTGGTTGTTGTTTACCAAGGTAGAGCCTCGCTCTCTCGTAGGGATGTCAATTGAGTAGCAGCGAGCATGGGAATCGATGTCCAGGTTGGAACTTTACAACGCGGGGCCTAGCCACGCGGGGCCTTGCCTCCTGCCCTCGCCTGATCGCGTTTGCTTCAATTATCTCGCTTAGTTGAGCAATCTTTGTAAGAAAGTAATCTACCAGGCTATGCGTTTATTGTGTGTTGACCGACTCTCTGTGTTGCATTGCATTACATTTCCAAATTTTACTCAGTTTGTTTGATTAAGTGAGCTTTTGATTTAAAGCTTTCTTGACTGCAGGGATTCATATTCTTGGTTCTGTCGGTAAAGTTACCACCACGTAGAAGGGAAACAATAAAATAATAAAAATATAAAACAATAAAATTCTCACGACATTTCGACTGCAACACAAGCAATCATCATCAGGTGTGAAAACCATCAGCAAGAAAATGTTCTTGTGTTGCTGTGGTTTTCACACCTGATGATGATTGCTCGTCTTGCAGTCGAAACGTGAGAATTTTATTGTTTTATATTTTTATTATTTTATTGTTTCCCTTCTACGTGGTGACTTTACCGAAAGAACCAAGATTATAAGTGAGCTTTCTCTCTCTCTCTGCGTGTGCTCGTGTTATTATTATTTCCTGCAGTCACCAAAGTTCCAAATCTCTCATTGACACAAGGCCGTAATGATAATGTTATAATAGTTATGATATATATTGGTGGGGGACATATCCCCCCCCAATAATCAAATATGCTCAAAATATATTGCATTAAAAATGTTATTTAAAATAATAATTGCTATGCTATGTTAATAAAAACAATTTGCTAAACCTTGGCCACAAAATGTGGACTTGTCTTCACGTAACAATGCGTAGATTTGTGTTTGTATGATTGCCTTGTACTTTATGAATCCCTAATCTCTGCCAATACATACTATGAAACAAGAAAAGTTAAAGAATAAACAACACAGAGCAATGTAATACAATACAATATTATACATTATTGTATCAAATAAAACAAAAATTCCATCCCATGTGTTAGTGAAATTTTTCAATATTTTAGGAAATGTCAGGAAATTAGTTTTCAAATTTAGATTTTTCTTTCTGGGGGGGGGGGGACCCCAGACCCCCTGGTAGATTTGGTCCCCCCCAATGTTGACTCCATGGCTACGGCCTTGCATTGACTCACGGATTTCTCTACACCCCCTCCCCTCTCTCTCTGCCCCCCTCTCTCTCTATTTAAGGCCTCGACACTGAGGCGTTGTTTCTCTGTGTGCCTACAGTGAGGGAAAAAAGTATTTGATCCCCTGCTGATTTTGTACGTTTGCCCACTGACAAGGAAATGATCGGTCTATAATTTTAATGGTAGGTTTATTTGAACAGTGAGAGACAGAATAACAACAAGAAAATCCAGATAAACGCATGTCAAAAATGTTATAAATTGATTCGCATTTTAATGAGGGAAATAAGTATTTGACCCCCTCTCAATCGGAAAGATTTCTGGCTCCCAGGTGTCTTTTATACAGGTAACGAGCTGAGATTAGGAGCACACTCTTAAAGGGAGTGCCCCTTATCTCAGCTCATTACCTGTATAAAAGACACCTGTCCACAGAAGCAATCAATCAATCAGATCCCAAATTCTCCACCATGGCCAAGACCAAAGAGCTCTCCAAGGATGTCAGGGACAAGATTGTAGACCTACACAAGGCTTGAATGGGCTACAAGACCATTGCCAAGCAGCTTGGTGAGAAGGTGACAACAGTTGGTGCGATTATTCGCAAATGGAAGAAACGCAAAAAAACTGTCAATCTCCTTCGGCCTGGGGCTCCATGCAAGATCTCACCTCGTGGAGTTGCAATGATCATGAGAACGGTGAGGAATCAGCCCAGAACTACACGGGAGGATCTTGTCAATGATCTCAAGGCAGCTGGGACCATAGTCACCAAGAAAACAATTGATAACACACTTCACCGTGAAGGACTGAAATCCTGCAGCACCTGCAAGGTTTCCCTGCTCAAGAAAGCACATATACATGCCCGTCTGAAGTTTGCCAATGAACATCTGAATGATTCAGAGGACAACTGGGTGAAAGTGTTTTGGTCGGATTAGACCAAAATGGAGCTCTTTGGCATCAACTCAACTCGCCGTGTTTGGAGGAGGAGGAATGCTGCCTATGACCCCAAGAACACCATCCCCACCGTCAAACATGGAGGTGGAAACATGCTTTGGGGTGTTTTTCTGTTAAGGGGACAGGACAACTTCACCGCATCAAAGGGACGATGGATGGGGCCATGTACCGTCAAATCTTGGGTGAGAACTTCCTTCCCTCAGCCAGGGCATTGAAAATGGATGGTGGATGGGTATTCCAGCATGACAATGACCCAAAACACACGGCCAAGGCAACAAAGGAGTGGCTCAAGAAGAAGCACATTTAGGTCCTGGGGTGGCCTAGCCAGTCTCCTGACCTTAATCCCATAGGAAATCTGGAGGGAGTTGAAGGTTCGAGTTGACAAACGTCAGCCTTGAAACCTTAATGACTTGGAGAAGATCTGCAAAGAGGAGTGGGACAAAATCCCTCCTGAGATGTGTGCAAACTTGGTGGCCAACTACAAGAAACGTCTGACCTCTGTGATTGCCAACAAGGGTTTAGCCACCAAGTACTAAGTCATGTTTTGCAGAGGGGTCAAATACTTTTTTCCCTCATTAAAATGCAAGTAAATTTATAACATTTTTGACATGCGTTTATCTGGATTTTTTGTTGTTATTCTGTCTCTCACTGTTCAAATAAACCTTCCATTAAAATTATAGACTGATCATTTCTTTGTCAGTGGGCAAACGTACAAAATCAGCAGGGGATCAAATACTTTTTTTCCCTCACTGTATGTATCTCTCTCTGTGTGTCTCTGTGTTATCTCTCTCTGTCTATGTGTCTCCGTGTCTGTGTTTTGTCTCTCTTTCAAATTGAGCAATCTTTGGAAGAACGTTATCAACCAGGTGGGGTGTTGACTCTTATGTTGGCCGACTCTCTGTGTTGTATTGCATTACATTTCTATTCTAGATTTTAAAGCTTTCGTGACTGCTAGGATCCATACTCTTTGGTGCTATTGGGTAAAGTCACGTAGGTAAAAAATAAAATAACAAAAATCACGACGTTTCGGCCACAACACAAGCGGCCTTCATCAGGTGAAGGGACGAGACTGTCTGGAGGACAGCACATAATTACAAGTTACCGTTGTAATTATGTGTAAGATGTACCCTTTTTTGAGCTGCCGTTTTGTATTTACAAGAGGTGGTCCTTTTTTGAGTTGCCGTTTTGTATGTGTAAGATGTTGCGTGTTTGAGCTGCCGCTCTCGCTCTGGCCCCTCCCCCCCTCCAACCGTATTTCCTATTTAAGCTTCTGTTCATCCCTCCCCCCCCTCTCTCTCTGCCTCCCTGTCCGTCTTTCCTCCCTCCTTACCTCTTGGTGGACTTGTATATGTATTTCTACTGACCGTGTACCTCGTATTTTTCATTCTATCTATGCTGGTATCTGCAATCCAAAGGTTGAACATGAAATTTAACACTCTTCTGAAATTTGTGGTCCGCCAGGAGATCATACAAACTCCACTCACTCTGTAGAACAGGGGGAGATCATACAAACTCCACTCACTCTGTAGAAGAGGGGGAGATCACACAAACTCCACTCACTCTGTAGAACAGGGGGAGATCATACAAACTCCACTCTGTAGAACAGGGGGAGATCATACAAACTCCACTCACTCTGTAGAACAGGGGGATATCACACAAACTCCACTCTCTAGAACGGGGATATCATACAAACTGCACTCACTCTGTAGAACAGGGGGAGATCATACAAACTCCACTCTCTAGAACAGGGGGAGATCATACAAACTCTACCCTCGCTAACTTTGCAAAACAGAAGGATATAATACTAACTCCACTCGCTATTATCAGGTAAGCTACTTTACGTAACTTTCAGCCAAGGATTATTCAATGCGCACTATAACTGCAGTTTGTGTGTTTTCATGGTTTTGGTCGAACAGTTGGTTAATATAGCAGCAGACACAACACCGTGCATTACTAGGCAAGAACCAGGCTCTTCCACGTGGGCGACCCACTAGGCCCAAACTCGTGGTCGGCGAGGCACCGATGTCCGTGTGGACGTGGAACCGTGCCCCTAACGCTGTTCTTGCCATTGTTGTTGCTGCTTCTGCTGTTGTTGTTGTTGCTGTGACACCTCTCAGCGTGGTTGTCTCTCTTTCGTCTCATTGGGCACCCTGCCTCGTTCTCTCGTCCGGAAGACTCCACCGTCCATTTCAACTGGGTGGACCCCTTGCCCTCTGAATCTGGTAAGACCTTCACACATTCGAACCTCATGGTGTGACCTCGGGGTCCCGTAAGCCCCCGGCTCTCGCACGAACTGCGTTGCGACGCCATTGTATATCTGTTGAAGGCGAACTATTCCTCTCGACGAGCTTTACACGATGCGCTAATCAAAGTTTTGTTCAGTCTGCGCATTCGTCCTCGCTGCTGTGCTTGGACGACGCACGACGAGGACAGAATTATCTCAGCGCCAGGTGGGTCACGGCGTTTACGTGCGCGGTGGGAACGGAGTCGCCCAAAATAAATGAATTTCGATTTTGACTTCCGTTTGGTTCATTTCACGTCAGGGGCTCTTCGACAACATCGACCGCCGCTGAGTTGTCACGTGACTGTTCGTTACTGCACCCCCCACCACCCCCCACCCCCCCTTTGCATTTTACAATTCTCACGAAGAAAAATTAGTTGCAAAGAAAAATAAAATACAAACATCATCCCAATGTCTGTGTTCACTTTCATTATTTTTTTTGTATCTCGAAACTTAAACTCAAAATGTCAATGCCAAGACAACTATCTCCCCATCCCCATGTAGACTGTAACAGGTTGTAGGGGCAAGTGGTGCTAGTAGCGAGCAGCAGCACCTACGGCGACACCGCCCTCGGGGGGGGGGGGGGGGGCAGGGTCAAGGTCAGGCACGGGGTAAAGGTCAAAGTCAGGAGCATCAAGGTCAAGGTCACGACCGGGGTGATGGTCAAGAGCCAATCCAGCTCGTGCCCTCACACTTGGGGAGCAGGACCCCTCTGGAGGGTGCAGCTCCACGCCACCAAATCGCTGCACCGCCACCGCCGCTCCCACAACGCAGCAGGGACGTTGCAGCAGTCAGAACAAAGGTTTTGGATATCCACTGCGGTCATTCTCAATGCAGCAACGGACGGAGGCCTCCACCCACCCACCCCCCACTTTACATCGCCGTCGGTAAATCACGCGTCACGCATTGAGACTCTACAGGAGCACCGTCAGTAGTGGGCGCAGTGGTGGCTGGGAGATGTTAACTACCTCGCCTGGTGTACAGGAGGTCGTGGGTTAGATCATGTCTCTGAGAGATGTTAACTACCTCGCCTGGTATACAGGAGGTCGTGGGTTGGATCATGTCCCTGAGAGATGTTAACTACCTCGCCTGGTCTACAGGAGGTCGTGGGTTAGATCATGTCCCTGAGAGATGTTAACTACCTCGCCTGGTCTACAGGAGTTTGTGGGTTAGATCATGTCCCTGAGAGATGTTAAGTACCTCGCCTGGTGTACAGGAGGTCGTGGGTTCGATCATGTCCCTGAGAGATGTTAACTACCTCACCTGGTGTACAGGAGGTCGTGGGTTAGATCATGTCCCTGAGAGATGTTAATTCCTCGCCTGGTATTAAGGAGGTCGTGGGTTAGATCATGTCCCTGAGAGATGTTAACTACCTCGCCTGGTCTACAGGAGGTCGTGGGTTAGATCATGTCCCTGAGAGATGTGAACTACCTCGCCTGGTGTACAGGAGGTCGTGGGTTAGATCATGTCTCTGAGAGATGTTAACTACCTCGCCTGGTCTACAGGAGGTCGTGGGTTAGATCATGTCCCTGAGAGATGTGAACTACCTCGCCTGGTGTACAGGTCGTGGGTTAGATCATGTCTCTGAGATATGTTAACTACCTCGCCTGGTCTACAGGAGGTCGTGGGTTAGATCATGTCCCTGAGAGATGTTAACTACCTCGCCTGGTGTACAGGAGGTCGTGGGTTAGATCATGTCCCTGAGAGATGTGAACTACCTCGCCTAGTGTACAGGAGGTCGTGGGTTAGATCATGTCCCTGAGAGATGTCAACTACCTCGCCTGGTGTACAGGAGGTCGTGGGTTAGATCATGTCCCTGAGAGATGTTAACTACCTCGCCTGGTGTACAGGAGGTCGTGGGTTAGATCATGTCCCTGAGAGATGTTAACTACCTCGCCTGGTCTACAGGAGGTCGTGGGTTAGATCATGTCCCTGAGAGATGTTAACTACCTCGCCTGGTCAACAGGAGGTCGTGGGTTAGATCATGTCTCTGAAAGATGTTAACTACCTCGCCTGGTCTACAGGAGTTCGTGGGTTAGATCATGTCCCTGAGAGATGTTAACTACCTCGCCTGGTGTACAGGAGGTCGTGGGTTCGATCCTGACTTTGACGATGCCTGCTGCTGCTGTATATTTGGAGTTTGTGTGCCTCTCATCACGGTGGCTGAGATGTTACCGACCTCACCTGGTGTACAGGAGGTCGTGGGTTCGATCCTGACCCTGACGATCATCACGGGGGCTGTGAGATGTTAACTACCTCGCCTGGTGTACAGGAGGTCGTGGGTTAGATCATGTCCCTGAGAGATGTTAACTACCTCGCCTGGTGTACAGGAAGTCGTGGGTTAGATCATGTCCCTGAGAGATGTTAACTACCTCGCCTGGTATACAGGAAGTCGTGGGTTAGATCATGTCCCTGAGAGATGTTAACTACCTCGCCTGGTATACAGGAGGTCGTGGGTTCGATCCTGACCCTGACGATCGTCACGGGGGCTGTGAGATATTAACTACCTCGCCTGGTATACAGGTGGTCGTGGGTTAGATCATGTCCCTGAGAGATGTTAACTACCTCGCCTGGTATACAGGTGGTCGTCGGTTCGATCCTGACCCTGACGATGCCTGCTGCTGCTGTATATTTGGAGTTTGTGTGCCTCTCATCACGGTGGCTATGAGATGTTAACTACCTCGCCTGATGTACAGGAGGTCGTGGGTTCGATCCTGATCCTGACGATGCCTGCTGCTGCTGCTGTATATTTGGAGTTTGTGTCTCTCTCTCCGTGATCGTGTGGATGTTTCTCCGGGTCCTCCGGTATTTGGCTGCGATCCATGTCCACGTGATAAGCCAACTAAGTTGAACTTTCATTTGTGGCCAGGTCGCTTCTGAAAAATAGCTACGTAGCTCTGTGGAGACTTATAAATATATTTTTTACGTAAAAAATTGTTTATTATAACATATTAAATATAAAATATAATATAACCATTAAAATAAAATGCTATATTATATGAAATAAATCTATAAAAAGAATTATGAACAAAAAGGTGTATTATATATTTAATATTATAATATGAAATGTAATAAAACCATTAAGGGGCCATCAATTTAGTCGGCACGCAAAAATCTGTCAAAACTTGACCCCTCCCTCCCTGTACGCACGCGGAATTTTTACACCACCACCACCAGCACCACCCATCAGCACCACCCACCACCAGCAGCACCAGCAGCACCACCACTACCACCACCAGCACCACCAGCAGCAGCACCACCAGCAGCAACACCACCCATCAGCACCACCCACCACCAGCACCACCCCCCTCAGCACCACCACCAGCACCACCACCCCCCTCAGCACCACCAGCAGCAGCAGCAGCAGCACCACCACCACCAGCACCACCACCATTACGATCCACTACCACCACGATCCACCAGCACCACCACCACCACGATCCACCAGCATTACGATCCACCACCACGATCCACCAGCACCACGATCCACCACCACGATCCAGCACCACCACGATCCAGCACCACCACCATCAGCTCCATGGCTTCGGGATTTGTCCGCACGACGTCTCTGTACAGCAGCAGGAGGAGGAGGCGTCTGGGGTCTCTCCTCGCCGTCTGCGTCGCCGCCACCGCCGTCTACGCGGTGGTGACCGCTCACGAAGGTAACGAGACGAGTGGGGAGCTCACAAAGTGTGTCACACTGTCACACTGTGTGTGACAGTGTGACACTGTGTTAGTGTCACACACACAGTGTGTGTGACACTAACAGTGTCACACACACAGTGTGTGTGTGTGTGACACTGTGTGTGTGTGTAACACTGTGTGTTACACACACACACAGTGTGTGTATAACACACACACTGTGTGTGTGTGTGTTACACACAGTGTGTTATACACACTGTGTTATACACAGTGTGTTATATACAGTGTGTTATATACACTGTGTGTTACACACACTGTGTGTTATACACACACACTGTAACACTCCCTCCCTCCCTCCTTGACCCCGTGACCCCCGACGCTCGTCCTGACCCCGTCACCACCCGGGGGGCGGCTCCCCCCTCCCCCCTGCGTGCAGGGCGGGGCCAGCCCCAGCGCCCCTCCCTGCAGGACGGCCTCCCGGCCAACGTCACGGCGGTGGTGGGGAGCGACGCTCAGCTCCGCTGCGTCGTTCTGAAGGGCAGTGATGGCGGCGATGAACACCACCACCAGCAGCACCAGCACCACGTGCAGTGGCTCAAGCACGTGGAGGTGAACGGGAGCCTGGAGGCGCCCAACGGCTCGCCCTACGTGCGCATTGTCACGGTGAGCGAGCGAGGCACGGGGGCACTCACTCACCACTCACTCACCCACTCACTCACCACTCACTCACCCACTCACCCACACTCACTCACCCACTTACTCACCCACTCACCCACACTCACTCACTCAACCACTCACTCACCCACTCACTCACCCACTCACCCACTCACTCACTCATCCACTCACTCACTCACCCACTTACCCACTCACTCACCCACTCACTCACCCACTCACCCACTCACTCACCCACTCACTCACCCACTCACTCACCCACTCACCTACTCACTCACCCACTCACCCACCCACTCACTGACCCACTCACCCACTCACACACCCACTCACCCACCCACCCACTCACTCACCCACCCACCCACCCACTCACCCACCCACCCACCCACTCACTCACCCACTCACCCACCCACCTACCTACCCACCCACTCACTCACCCACCCACCCACCCACTCACCCACCCACCCACCCACTCACTCACCCATCCACCCATCCAAACTCAGTGGAGGCCGACATCACCCTCAACACAACAGGACCCAGCAGCTCCCCGCTTGGCTCAGACTCTACGCGTTCGCTGAGTGACGACAGATACAAAAAAATGAACCCCACGTTGGCGTGGGAACGCAAGATTCTGACTTCCTCTCGTCTCTCTCTCTCCGTGCCGCCCGTCGGTTCGCATCAAGACGGTCGGAGTGGAGGTCACGGACGTGGAGACGAACGTCCTCTACCTGCGCAACGTCAGCACGGACGACTCGGGCCGCTACACCTGCCTGGCGGTCAACGCCGTGGGGTTCGCTCGGCGCTCCGCCTGGCTGCTCGTCGTGCCGGGCGAGACGCCGGCGGGGGGCCGCACGCTCGCCGCCACGACGACCTCGGGGGCCGGGAAGATGTTGACCACCTCGCCTGGTACGCAGGAGGTCGTGGGTTCCATCCCGACCCTGACGACGCCTGCTGCTGCTGTATATTTGTGGAGTTTGCGTCTCTCTCTCTGTCATCATCATCATCCTCACGGTGGCTAGGGAGACGTGACAACAAGAGTGACCCCGGCAGTGTCTCTCGCCACTGCCGGGGTCACCGTGTGTCACCGTGTGTCACCGTGTGTCACCGTGTGTGTGTCACCGTGTGTCACCGCGTGTCACCGTGCGTGTGTCACCGTGTGTCACCGTCTGTGTGTGTGTGTCACCGTGTGTCACCGTGTGTCACCGTGCGTGTGTCACCGTGTGTCACCGTGTGTGTGTCACCGTGTGACACACAGTGTGTAACACAGTGTGTGACACACAGTGTCACACACTGTGTGACACTGTGTGTCACACTCCCTCCCTCCCTCTCCTCCCTCTCCTCCCTCCCTCCTTGACCCCGTGACCCCCGACGCTCGTCCTGACCCCGCCACCACCCGGGGGGTGGCTCCCCCCTCCCCCCTCCCCCCGGCGTGCAGGGCGGGGCCAGCCCCAGCGCCCCTCCCTGCAGGACGGCCTCCCGGCCAACGTCACGGCGGTGGTGGGGAGCGACGCTCAGCTCCGCTGCGTCGTTCTGAAGGGCAGCAATGGTGGCGATGAGCACCACAACAACCACCACCACGTGCAGTGGCTCAAGCACGTGGAGGTGAATGGGAGTCTGGAAGCACCCAACGGCTCGCCCTACGTACGCATTGTCACGGTGAGCGAGCGAGGCACGAGGGGACTCACTCACTCACCACTCACCCACCCACTCACTCACCCACTCACTCACTCACCCACTCACACACTCACACACTCACTCACCCACTCACCCACTCACACACTCACTCACCCACTCACACACTCACACACTCACTCACCCACTCACACACTCACTCACCCACTCACACACTCACTCACCCACTCACTCACTCACCCACTCACTCACCCACTCACCCACTCACCCACCCACTCACTCACTCACTCACCCACCCACTCACCCACTCACTCACTCACCCACTCACTCACTCACCCACCCACTCACACACTCACCCACTCACTCACCCACTCACTCACTCACCCACCCACTCACTCACTCACTCACCCACCCACTCACCCACTCACTCACCCACTCACTCACTCACCCACTCACTCGCCCACTCACTCACCCACCCACCCACTCACCCACCCACCCACCCAATCTCAGCGGAGTCCGACGTCGCCCTCAACACAACAGGACCCAGCAGCTCCCCGCTTGGCTCAGACTCTACGCGTTCGCTGAGTGACAACAAATACAAAAATATAAACCCCACGTTGGCGTGGGAACGCAAGATTCTGACTTCCTCCCGCCTCGCTCTCTCCGTGCCGCCCGTCGGTTCGCGTCAAGACGGTCGAAGTGGAGGTCACGGACGTGGAGACGAACGTCCTCTACCTGCGCAACGTCAGCACGGACGACTCGGGCCGCTACACCTGCCTGGCGGTCAACGCCGTGGGGTTCGCTCGGCGCTCCGCCTGGCTGCTCGTCGTGCCGGGCGAGACGCCGGCGGGGGGCCGCACGCTCGCCGCCACGACGATCGCGGGGGCCGGGAAGATGTTGACCGCCTCGCCTGGTACGCAGGAGGTCGTGGGTTTCATCCCGACCCTGACGACGCCTGCTGCTGCTGTATATGTGGAGTTTGCGTCTCTCTCTGTCATCGTCATCATCGTCATCATCACGGTGGCTAGGGAGATGTGACAACAAGAGTGACCCCAAGGTCACCGTGTGTCACCGTGTGTCACCGTGTGTGTGTCACCGTGTGTCACCGTGTGTGTGTCACCGTGTGTCACCGTGTGTGTGTCACCGCGTGTCACCGTGTGTCACCGTGTGTGTGTCACCGTGTGTCACCGTGTGTGTCACCGTGTGCCACTGTTGTATACGGCCCTTTTTCCACAATTAATATCCGTAAGAATATTTACGGATGCATACACCTAGATTTCTTTTTCCTTTCTTTCGTGACAAACAATATATATTTTTAATAATGAATCAAACCCATAAGCCAGAAACACGAAAAACCAGATGTCGGTCATAAACAGACCATTAAGAAATAAAGAAATAATAAAACTCTCGAGGCGAGGATGTAACAGCTATCGGCGAAAATCTCCAGAGGAACAAGAGTTTGATGGGCCCCTTAGGAAAGGTCCCCCCCGAGGTCAGAACACCAAGAGAGCAGACACCAGACGCCAACAGGGTAAATCGTATACATATTCTTTTCCTTATTTTCCAGTAAAACAACAACAAAAAAATTAAAAGGCAACAACAAGAATAAGATAAAAGTAGCGAGCCTAACGCTCACTCCAATTAAGAACAGGCCACCAGACACATCAGTGAATTATTATACAATGATTAATTCGCTATCAAATGATTTTCACCTTTAATACTTTTACTGTTAAAACAAAGCTTGGAGACAAAATACCGAGTCACATCAAAGGTTATCGAGAAGGAATGAGGCGAACGGGCAAACTTACGAAAGAGTTTAAACAATATCCCAAGCAACCCCGACCATCTTTGTCTCTCTCACAGCGCGGAGAAGCAGGAATTACACCTTATCACAAGGGGCCATCTGGAAAAGCCAGCCGTGTTTGATGAGGAGACACACCCCACCCCACACACGGCAACCAGACAAACAAGTTTTAAAGAAATTGCAAAATAACATTAACAATAATGTGTTAACCTTAAACGATATTCCATTATAGAACCTTACAGAACCAAGGGATATGGATTCCAACAATCTGGAAACGGACCTCTTAAACTCAGGATGAAAATTATTTTTCTTTTTAATAATTCCATCATAACATTTCGAACCTCGGTAAACCGAGAGGTGTCGGGAGGACGTAGTTACAAACACGAGTCGTGGCGAACATGGGACCAAATGGTATTTGAGAAATAAGTCGAAAGTATAAAGAAAGAGGTGCTCCCGGCCACCTTTGTCTTTCCCTGCAGAACGTGATAAAATGCATACGCTCGGAAGAGCATCTTCACTTGGAAATAAATCAAATACTATGAATCACAAGCAGGATCATAACTGTGTATGATAAGATACCAACTGTGATGTGAAATGTTAAACTTAAAAAAAAAAAATCTTAACCATTTCTTTGTGCGTCGGAACGCGTACGGAAAAGGGGGGGGGGAACCCGCCCCTCTCTCTGGGTGGAGGGATTAGACAACCAGACGCCACCAAGATGAATCGAGGTGTCTGTTGTCTTGATGTTTATGGCTTGAGGAAAGACCCCAACAGAGCCATGTCATAAATGACACACACACAAACATACACACTGACACACGAACCCCCCCCACCACCGACATACGATCAGATCAAAGATAGCTCCACCTCGTGAGGGGGAGCCGAGAAGGGGAGAGATTTTTGGCATAAAAGGAGCCGTTTCAGCATTGAAATCAACTCATCAGCCCTCGGGGGCAGCTCAACAGAAGAAGACTCATCTCAACTCAACTCAACAGAAGAAGACTCATCTCAACTCAGCTCAACAGAAGAAGACTCATCTCTACTCATCTCAGCAGAAGACCCGCTCAACTCATCTCAGCAGGAGAGCAGCCATCACCGACGCCGGAAACGTCTCTACAACTCGCCGAATTGGCGAGTGTCGCCAATTGGCGACCCGCTGCCGCTGTTAGCGGCCAGCGCCACCACGAGCGAATCGTGAGCCTGCAATCTACAACCGCCGACGACGGAGCACCAGCGCGCCGCTGCGGGCGTGCTTCTAACGCCATCAACCAGACGGTCATCTCAGCTACAACAACGCATCTACTCGTTCACCAACGTCCGTCGAGTCCGAACCAACTACTGAAAGAAGAATCAACTGATACGTATGATACACTGCCCCCCACTACACACAAACCAGACGTCTGCTTGACGCAAAGAATCGATTCTGAACATTGGCCTACTCTTACACCACTCACACCATTCAACACACACACACGGGTCATTAACAAAGCCTAAAAACCTCAAGCCATTGAACCATCCGTGATTGTGGAAACATCGCAACGACCGAGTGAATAATCCATCGTTTTTAAGAGTGTTCATAATTTTTCTCTGTAATATTGTGCTGGGGCTGTACTTCTAACCGCATAAATTACCAACTGACCCATTAACAAGGATTAATTCTTGGCTCCTCACCACGGAGCGCCGCTCGCGGGGATAGAGAGCTTGTTCAACCGGTTCCCTGTCAGGGGTCTGGCCACAATCAATTAAAAGATTGGCCCGAGATAAGGATCTCAAAAGGAAACATCGCCACCCATTGAGTCGCGTTGAGAAGTTGATTAGGAATACTTGAGTCGTTCGTTAATATTTGTCTTTCTGCATAATCTTGCCGGTATCCACGAATGAAATAACGAATTCAAACGCATATTTGTGCCTCCAAGAATAATACCGGTTGGAGTGCCCTGTCAACGAGTAGCGTTGCATAATAATCAGTCATCCTATTGTTAACAACGTGACAATAATTGCATTAAGGGCCGCGCATGATCAGTGACCGAATGCTGTTTTGTGTGACGATTCAAGTAACGAAGCTTTGTGGCCATCGAGTGGTGTTGATAAGGCAATTAGAAGTATTACAGTCGAACGCTTTAAATTCATAATCGTTATGAATCAATGAACGAACATCAACGTGGTACTGTGCTGACGATTTCAAGCATAATAACTTCGCATATCAGAATGTATTAAGGATTGGATACGAATCAAAGACCAAGTGCCGTGTTGTGTAACAATTCAAGCATACGAGTTTGCATATTATAAAGTTAAGGTTTGATAGAATAGTTCGCATGTTTTTAATCTCTCTCTCAACAACCGATCGATTGCGTTACGCGTCGGGAATTAACCACAGGTGCCGCTATCGAGGTGAAACAACGCAATCGTGATGGTATCATGTTAACGCTGTGTTGGAATTCCAAAATCCCGAGATTGAGTTTTCATATTATCCAAAAATTAAAGTTAGCTAGAAATAAAATTGATTAATGCAGAAGGTTTGCGTGTGATTCTTCCTGAAATTCTGCATAATATTGTTCTGCGTATGAGATCTGAATCTTGGGGACCTATCATAAGCACACTATCACCACACATAATCCATAACACACATAATCCGTAATGTTCAATCGAGAGTAATCGTATCCTTATCGATAATACGGAATTAAAGAGCAGAGTCGAATCGACTCTCTCTCATTCACGCTCACAACGCCTGCGTCACTGCATACGATTAATTGCGTTATTCCAATTCATAACACAATCCTCGTCACCGAGGCTCGACCTGATAATCCATAACGACCTGCATTATCATAACCACGCCCACTCGCATAAATTAATACGATTATCTCTCGAATCAGCATAATTTATGTGCATAATTTTATCAATTAACATAATTTCGGATAAATTATGCAAATCTCAAATTTCATTTAATTTTCATTATTTTCATCAATTTTCATAACACCTATATATACAACATATTGGGGGCTCGTCCGGGATCTCTCGCAGACAGTTTATGCTTGAATTAAGGAACAAATCACTGTTGTATTAACCAAGGTTTTATGATCTAACGTTACCCTGTGACTGTAACGGGTGTAAAGCAAACAAAAAAACGCACTCTGAAGGGAAATTCCAGAGTAGCAGGGTATAACAAAGACAATTGAAGTAAGATTATTTGCTCGAGTCAAACTGACCATATCCTGTGATACAATTGTTTATACGTGCTCCGAAGGGAATTTCCAGAGTAACTCACACCACAAATGAAATGTCAGAATTAAGATACACTCTTAAGTCTATCAAGTACACCACATAAGATAGATGGAACTGGATCTGCAACATTCGGAGGCTGACACCCCAACGCATACCACTGACTCAGAGGGGACCTCCCCGGAGGAGATGGAATCTATGGAAAAACAATATCGTGAACTTGTGTTAAAACGTACTGGCCGGACTGCTAAAGAGCAGGCAGAACAGAGAGACATATGGGAGGGGACACATATCGAGGACATTAAGGAACATCGGAAAAAACTTCTTAAGGACGTGATAAAATGTAACAAATCCGAACGTGATGTAAAAATTGCGGAAATAGCAAGGTTAGACTCACACCTCCTCATACAGACAGACAGGGAAAGGGCATGGAATGCGGAAAAATTTGAAAGGGAAAGAGAGGATAAACTGTCCCTGATGGGGGAGGTAGAACGTCTGCGCGCCCTCGTGGGAGAGAAAGGATCAGAGCTAGCTGCACCAGTGAAACCCCCAGACGTTGATACACATAACACATACGGGAGTAGCAGTTTACCATACTCCGAGCCACGCATACGTAGCCCAGGGCCAAAATCCCCAAAAAGTATGACCACCAAAGAAAGCAATTTTGACAGAGAGACCCCCTTGCAATTCGAGAGGAAGGAAGGAGAAACAGTGATAAAAGTGGAAAAACATGCGGATGACAACCTCGAAATTAGAGAGACACAAAAACCCAAAATAAAATTGCCAGGATACGCAGTACGAATAGCACCAAAAGGGGCGGAACCAGGGCGGAATGAGCGGCACAGAGACAATTCGCCAGGAAGACGCACGCTACGCAAAAATGACCGATATGATGCAGAGGACAGAGACAGCTCACTAGGAAGACACATTCCACACAAGCCCGACCGACGTAGAACCCACAGCTCTCCAGAGAGACGCACAGCACGCAAAAGTGACCAGTCAGACACAGACGGCTCACCAGAGGAACGCACCTCACGTAAACATGACCGACATGACACGGGTACCAGGGAGAGCTCCCCAGAGAGACGCGCAACACATAAAACTCACCAACGCAAAACAACCCGCACCACAGAAAACAGACACAGGAATCCTGACAGTCACAAAATACGAGACCAACGTAAACGCAGCATATCACCCAGCAGACACCACGCACGTGATAGACGGTATGAAGGTCAAGGACAAAGACACTCACCACATAGACACAGCTCAAGGAGATCACACACACCAACCCACAAGCACGATTCACCAGACCCACATAGGAAAAACAAAGGACACAAGCCACGGGACAGATACAAATCCTCGGACAGAGGGAGACCACGGCACAAGCAAGGGAAACATGATAGCAGTGATAGCGAAGACAGGGACAGCTTGAGTGAGCACTCCTCAGGAACAGACACCACTGACGACGAACAACACACTTTTAACAGTAAAACCCTCAAACGAATGGATAAAGCGCTCGTGAGAATTCCCTACTTCGATCCACACAACAAGAACAGGGATATCCACACTCACATAGCCACAGTAGGACAGGAGGCTAAGATCCGGGGTCTGTGTAAATCAGCAGAAAAAGCATGTCTATTATCAAGAAGCTTGCATGAGTCAGCCAGACCATGGGTAACCTCCCTGCCCAACAGGGTCAGGAGCGATTTCAAGCAATTAAGCCGAGTAGTAGTTAAGAGATTCGGGGAATACTCCACACTGTCTGAAGGATTGAATGCGGCAAAATTGATGACTCAGCGTGCAGACGAGGACCCACGAGATTATCTCCTACGCCTCAAGAGAGCGTATTACGCAGGCGACGTGGATAACGCCCAAGAAGAAGGGAAAATATTAAAAGTTATGTTCTTCCAATCCCTAAGACCTGAAATAATGAAGATAGTAGGAATGATGTTGGATCCCGAGACTGCCTCCCTGCGCCAGATTGAAAGCAAGGCTCACACGGCCTGGGTGAATGGCCGAAGAACCACAAACATAGCCAAAACACACATCATCACCAAAGATAGAGAACGACTTGATCTGGAGGGAAGCGAATGTCCAAGAAATAATAACCACACCATACGGGACGGACATGAAACCCCCCTGGAGAGGGCGCCTAATCTACTACAATCAACACCCATCAACGGCATGCTGAATAACACTCCACGTGGGGAGAGGAGCGAGGCAAGAGGGACTTGGCATCCACGGACAACACAGCCATGGAATACCGAAGGAGGCGGATCCTGGAACTATGGAGGAGGAAGAGCGAGTGATGAATCATACCTACACCACGGGGGCCGACGCCCACCGAATCAAACACCATATCGTCTTCCACTGCCGCCTCCACTAGCAATCGAGCATAGACCACAGTCAGCCAACAGGAGTCGATACGCCCACCACATTCGGATGGAAAGAGGACACCAAGAGAGTATGAAGACTCCGATACCAACACCAAAGACAAGAAGACCAACAGAACACACACAGGAAGAGGGCACACCCAACGCCAGAGTAGACCAAGTAAACATAGGAAACTCAAGAAACACCAAAGCAGTCGCCGAGGTGATACCAGAGGGCAAAGGGTACCATCTGGGAGAATTAATTCCCGCAGGACCGGTCGGGCGAGTCCACATGGAAGTAACACTGCAAGACACACTGACCAGCCAGGGCCTTTGTGATACTGGAGCAGAAATATCAATGATATCCAGGGACCTATTTGACGAACTCCAGACTGCCCTCCAGAGGAAGAATGAAGCACTGCAGATGATGCCAAGCAAGCTTACCTACTCTGGATGCGAAGGGACCCACATGCGACCATTGGGCAAGGTCACGATGAAGCTCAAGTTCAACGAAGTCAACATGAGCCATCCATTATATGTCGTACAGAACCCAGGAAAAGAGCTGATCATTGGGATCGAACTACTGAATCGCCTTAAACCCATTATGAACCTTGAATCCCGACAAATATGGGCACAGTCAATGCCGGAGCAGCATAGGGATCCAGAAGAGGAAGAAGTCGCAGAAGACTCTATGGGAATTCAAGTAACCACACCAGAACTCAACGACCTATCACAGACAACCAAGAACAGAACCAAGCGTCCAGCAGGAATACGAACCACTCAACTGCTGACAAATAAACCGGGAAAGGACCTTGAGGAAGCAGACCTACGACCAGCAGTTCCCAAGGACTGTCCCCTCGTGGGGTATATGCCGCCTACTAGTGGTCAAACAGGTGAACAGGGGACTTTTGAAGGACAACACAAGATCAAGAGCATATTCCACTCTAGTGAAGCAAAGGCAATTCAACCGATAATAACGCAAGGGAAACAACCCACTGAGCTACCAGGAATCACAGAAGCTTTAGACCCAGACCAAGGAAAAAGAGTCCCTACAATAGAAGAACAAATTGAACAACAAATTGAAGCGGCAGACGCCCTTGAAAATGACACTCAACGAAACGAGCTCCGACAACTGCTCCAGAAATACCACTTCCTGTTCTCAGAAGACTCCTATGACTGCGGCAAAACCGACCTACATGTGGTATCTATTCCCACCCTGGAGGGAGCACCAGCGGTATACGTGAAACAATACAAGATTCCACTGGCCGCCTACGAATCAATCCAAGAAACCTTGGGAAACCTACTCAAGAAGAATATAATTCGGGAATGCAATTCAACCTACAACTCACCAATTTGGCCTGTGCTAAAACCCACTGGCAAGTGGCGACTCACCATCGACTATAGGCAACTCAACAAAACGGTTCCCCTATCTCGATGGCCCATGGCGGAAATCGACCAAAGTCTCAACCAAATAAAAGGCGCAAAAATACTCACCACAATGGACCTATCAAATGGTTTCTGGACCATGCCCGTGAAAGAAGCAGATCAATACAAGTTGGCCTTCACATTCAACGGGATACAGTATACTTGGAACCGATGCCCATTTGGATACTCAAATTCACCTGCAGACTTCAACATATTCCTACACAAGGCAATGGGTGACGCAAAAGAGCGAGGCACCATCGTCTATGTCGACGACATTCTGGTCAAGGACTCCTCATGGGAAGAACACCTCGAGAACCTCCAGCATACCCTCGAGCAGTTAAAAGAAGCAGGTGCAAAGATATCAATACAAAAGGGACAGTGGGCACGTAAAAGGGTGGACTACCTCGGGTTCCAGATCGGCACTGAAGGAATGTTACCCCAAACGAAAAGACTTGAAGCCCTCCACGCGCTCAAACCGCCCACCACAGTCACGACCCTTCGGAGCTTCTTAGGGATCTGCAACTACCTTCGACAGTTCGTGGACGACTACGCAGGGATCGCTCGACCCCTAGTCAAACTACTTCAAAAAGACGAACCATGGGAATGGGGACAAGAACAGGAATCTGCAGTGGAGGAATTAAAACGACAGATCACAGGGGCATCCTGCCTGGCATACCCAGAGAAAGGAAAAGAATACTACCTAGAGACCGCATACTCAGATCATAGTATCAGCTCGGTACTATACCAGATACAGGAAGCAGGGAAACGAATTATTGCCTATGCCAGCAAGGCCCTCCGTGGGGTAGAGACAAAGTTCTCTGAGTGCGAGAAGGCAATATTCGGAAACATCTGGGCTATACAGCATTTTCGGAACTTGTTGAACGGAGAGAAAATCATCCTAGAAACGAATCATGAATCCTTGGCGTACCTCAATAGTAAGAAGATTCGAGAGGGCCGCGTAACCAGCAGCCGGATAGCCAATTGGGCACTGACACTCCAAGGCCTACCAATCACAGTAAAATACGCAAAAAACAAGAAAAGTCCAATGGCCAAAGGTCTGGCTGACTTACATGATTGCACGCTAGACAGCATAGAAGCATGTGCCGCAAAGGTACCTCCGGAGGACAACAGGCACCTGCCCTTCAAAAAGGAAACATGCGCCGACCTACCAATGGTGTACATCGATGGATGCTCCAAAATGAAGGAAAACAAACTCCACGCCGGATCAGGAATCGTTTGGGAAACTGGCCCACTCACAGGGATTCAAGCGGGATTTCAACTGGGACCAAAGTCCAACCAGTATGCAGAATTGGCCGGGGTACACATCGCCGTCCAAATGGCATCCAATAACCAAATACAGACCATGGTGGTGTGTACTGATTCCAACTACGTACAGCACAGCTTCCTACACCACTTGCCCATATGGAAAAAGAACGGTATGAAGAACCATAGAAATAAACCAATTCACCATCAAGAACTGTTCGAGGCCATAGATACGATGGTTCAGAACAAAGATATGAAGATATTTTGGAAGAAGGTCAAAGGGCACTCCAAGATACCTGGCCAAGAGAAAACTGGAAATGACCAGGCAGACGCCCTCGCAAAAGCGGGAAGCCTGGAAGGCACACCGTGGAAGCTAGAAAGCCAAACTGAAAGAGACGGACAACAAGAGTCGACGAACCAAGACCCTGCCGTAATAAGACTGATCACCAGGAGTGGGAAGAACCCTGCAGAAGCTGGAGTCAGAGCCCAATTGAACAGTGCACAGCCTTCCGAAGATCTAGTCAGAATGCAACAAGAGGACGAAACCCTAAAAACACTGGCTGATCATATCCAGGATCCAACAGGAAAACCAATCACTACCGACAACCTGAACGACAACAAAGAGCTCGAGATCATGCATAACCAAATCAAAAGGTTCTCAATACGAAAAGGGCTACTGGTATATACGAACGAAAAAGACGGTAAAACTAGATGGGTAGTCCCCTCACAATATCGAGAGATAATGTTACAACATGCCCACGACGAACCATGCAGCGGCCACCGATGCGAGATGAACACAGGACAGATGCTGCGGCAGGTGGCCTACTGGCCTAAAATGAGTCAAGACATACACGAACATGTGTCCAACTGCCTCGTGTGTTGCAAGTACCAGCCAACGACCTCACAGCATAGGGCACCCCTACAGAAGAGGGGAACAGACTATCCATGGTCCAACCTACAAATCGACTGGATAGGACCTGTCAACCGATCAACCAAAGGAAATAAATACATGCTGACTGTGACCTGTGCATTCTCCAAATGGATAGAGTGTTTACCAGCACCCAACAACACCGCGGAAACGACAGCTATCCTACTGATCAACCAAATATTCAGTAGGTGGGGCCTACCGTCAACAATCGATTCAGACAAAGGAAGCCACTTCACAGCCGAAGTCATCACAGAAGTGTGGAAGATGTTGGGAGTAAGAAGACAACTACACATCGCCTACCATCCACAATCCTCAGGACAGGTGGAAAGAGCCAACAGGACCATCGTGAGCCTCCTAAAGAAATATGTGTCCACCACGGGACGCGACTGGGATACGAAACTACCCCTAGTATTGATGGCCATGCGAGCCACACCCAACCGAGCTACAGGCAGGACACCATTCGAGATCATGACAGGGAGACTAATGACCCTCCCAGTGCACCTGCTGTATGTCCCACTGGAGGACGAGACCCCGACGGCAATGACGCCCACTGAATACCTAGCAGGACTGAACAGTCACCTACAGAGCACATTCGCTATGGTCAGAGACCAGTTGCAAGCAGAGGCTCAGGGGAGCAAAGCATACTATGACCAAAAAGCCAGCCACGCAGAATACCAGCTCGGAGACCAGGTGTTGTACCTCAATTACGAAAAAAGAAAGCAGAAGTGCAGGAAATTCCTCCCTTCCTGGACAGGACCACACGAGATTGTTGACAAAATGTCCCCAGTTGTATATCAGCTAAAAATCACAAAGACAGGAAGAGAGCAGCAGTACAAGTGGGTACACATCAATCAAATCAAACCGTACCCTGTGCTGGCAGAACAAGAGGAAGAATAAAGAGACAAAAAGGGGGGGGGCTAAACTAAATTGGGCATGTGACACTAAGATAATGTATAAATGTTTTCCAGGGAATGGCAGCCCTCCTGCTCGCGCTCCTGCTGACTTGCTTTGCCAAGCTAGAGGGCAGCCAAGATCTACTCAAGCCAGGACCAGAATCCGGGGTGATGCTGAGAGACTCTTCCGGCTTCCTAGTGACCGAAACGAAAATAATAACCCAACAAGTCTATGTTTCCTTGGAACCTGCCGTAGTAATAGAGAAACACTTCGGGAAGATACCACCCTCAGCTACCAGAGCAACCCTAATCTGGTACCACGACTTCCTAAGATACAGTGAACTGAATATCGGAACGATCCTGAAACAATTACAAAGAACCATGATACTTCCCCCCACCACTCCCAACACCACACGCCCCAAGAGATCGATTGGCCTGGGAGGGGCCTTCGGAATACTCTCCGGCCTTAGCTCCTTAATCACACTAGGAGTATCCATATCCAACGCCGTGAAGATTGGACACCTCACACAAGGCGTCGAGAATTTACAGCTTGATATGCGTCAAATCCGTCGGCAAATCCAACACCAACAAAATAATCTGATCGAAATGGGATCTACCCTCAGAGACACCGTAGTTCTTGTTAACCTGCATTCCGCCATGATTAACTTAACAATTCAAGAATTGGGTTTCGCAATCCAAGACCTATACGAAGAAGAGAGTACTCGACAGCCAATTCAATGGTTGATCCAAGACTGGTTGCGTAGCACCAGCGGCAGCATCAGTGATCTTATCCAAGGACAAATCCCTTCATATCTGGTAACTCCAACACTGATAAAGAATGTGCTGCAAGCAGCATCCCCAGAAACGATCAGTCCAACACAAGTACAAATTGCCTTTAACATGGGTACAGCCACACCCATACATGTAGACCCCCAAACCAGACAGCTGGCATTCCTGTTAAATTTACCACTGGTTAAACCCGGAAATGTATTTCGATTGCGGACAGTATTGAACGTGGGTACATGGAATAATGACATTTACTCCAAGATGGAAACCCCCTTAGTGGTGGCCTACCAGGAAGAGGGTCCCCTTAAGTACCTAGTGCCCGACCTCAACATGTGCCAAATAATGAAAGAAGTTCACTGGCTCTGCCCAGGGGAGCCATTCCTAATCAATACAGCAGAAATAATGTGCGGTCTGTCAAACCTAAGCTCTAGGGAAACGTGCAAGTTCAAGTTAAGTAAACCCAAAGAAAAAACCGAAACAGTAGCCATGATAGCCGATGCTCAGTGGTTAGTAAGCACCCCTCTAGATACGGCAACCGTTTCCACGGACCAACACTCCGTAACCATGAAAGTGCCGATTCCAAGCCACGTCGCACTGGTCACAGTACCAAGAGGAACATTCGTACACATAGGGGACAAGGTATTATATAATTTAGACAAAAGCCTACATCAAGCAGAAGTAGAAGTAGTAAACACCCTCCGAAGCCACAAGTTTGAAATAAGCAGCACTCTGTCTAACCTGTTGAACAGCAAGGAATTTCATACAGTGAAATTAGCCATCAGCGAGTCAGAGATCAACGTAACAGACCTAACTTGGGCAACCGAAGAAGCCGGATATCAGAGGAATAAACAGATGGGACTGGGAATCACAGGGGCAACAGGAATGATCGTATTAACCATGGCTATCCTAACCCTAGCATACCATATGGCCAAAATGAATGCCGAACTTAAGAGACTAATCGCGGGTACAAGCCACATACCATTCGAGCCCAGGAACAAAGGTAGAGTCAAGGCCTGACAACCCCCCCCCCAAAAAAAAAAAAAAAAAAATTCAATCAACAACTTCCCCTATAACATGTAGTCAGTAGAATACTTCCTTATCTTATAAAAAAAAAAAAAAAAATCCCTTATTAATTCAAATATAATCATGCTAAGTTGTGACACGTACGCGCGCGTTGTAAGGAAAAATCACAAACTTGATGGTTCATGGTGGAAAAAGGCATTTTTCTTTAATATTAAAAATAACCGGTGGCAGACCACCGATCATTTTTAAAAGGGCGGAATGTTGTATACGGCCCTTTTTCCACAATTAATATCCGTAAGAATATTTACGGATGCATACACCTAGATTTCTTTTTCCTTTCTTTCGTGACAAACAATATATATTTTTAATAATGAATCAAACCCATAAGCCAGAAACACGAAAAACCAGATGTCGGTCATAAACAGACCATTAAGAAATAAAGAAATAATAAAACTCTCGAGGCGAGGATGTAACAGCTATCGGCGAAAATCTCCAGAGGAACAAGAGTTTGATGGGCCCCTTAGGAAAGGTCCCCCCCGAGGTCAGAACACCAAGAGAGCAGACACCAGACGCCAACAGGGTAAATCGTATACATATTCTTTTCCTTATTTTCCAGTAAAACAACAACAAAAAAATTAAAAGGCAACAACAAGAATAAGATAAAAGTAGCGAGCCTAACGCTCACTCCAATTAAGAACAGGCCACCAGACACATCAGTGAATTATTATACAATGATTAATTCGCTATCAAATGATTTTCACCTTTAATACTTTTACTGTTAAAACAAAGCTTGGAGACAAAATACCGAGTCACATCAAAGGTTATCGAGAAGGAATGAGGCGAACGGGCAAACTTACGAAAGAGTTTAAACAATATCCCAAGCAACCCCGACCATCTTTGTCTCTCTCACAGCGCGGAGAAGCAGGAATTACACCTTATCACAAGGGGCCATCTGGAAAAGCCAGCCGTGTTTGATGAGGAGACACACCCCACCCCACACACGGCAACCAGACAAACAAGTTTTAAAGAAATTGCAAAATAACATTAACAATAATGTGTTAACCTTAAACGATATTCCATTATAGAACCTTACAGAACCAAGGGATATGGATTCCAACAATCTGGAAACGGACCTCTTAAACTCAGGATGAAAATTATTTTTCTTTTTAATAATTCCATCATAACATTTCGAACCTCGGTAAACCGAGAGGTGTCGGGAGGACGTAGTTACAAACACGAGTCGTGGCGAACATGGGACCAAATGGTATTTGAGAAATAAGTCGAAAGTATAAAGAAAGAGGTGCTCCCGGCCACCTTTGTCTTTCCCTGCAGAACGTGATAAAATGCATACGCTCGGAAGAGCATCTTCACTTGGAAATAAATCAAATACTATGAATCACAAGCAGGATCATAACTGTGTATGATAAGATACCAACTGTGATGTGAAATGTTAAACTTAAAAAAAAAAAATCTTAACCATTTCTTTGTGCGTCGGAACGCGTACGGAAAAGGGGGGGGGGAACCCGCCCCTCTCTCTGGGTGGAGGGATTAGACAACCAGACGCCACCAAGATGAATCGAGGTGTCTGTTGTCTTGATGTTTATGGCTTGAGGAAAGACCCCAACAGAGCCATGTCATAAATGACACACACACAAACATACACACTGACACACGAACCCCCCCCACCACCGACATACGATCAGATCAAAGATAGCTCCACCTCGTGAGGGGGAGCCGAGAAGGGGAGAGATTTTTGGCATAAAAGGAGCCGTTTCAGCATTGAAATCAACTCATCAGCCCTCGGGGGCAGCTCAACAGAAGAAGACTCATCTCAACTCAACTCAACAGAAGAAGACTCATCTCAACTCAGCTCAACAGAAGAAGACTCATCTCTACTCATCTCAGCAGAAGACCCGCTCAACTCATCTCAGCAGGAGAGCAGCCATCACCGACGCCGGAAACGTCTCTACAACTCGCCGAATTGGCGAGTGTCGCCAATTGGCGACCCGCTGCCGCTGTTAGCGGCCAGCGCCACCACGAGCGAATCGTGAGCCTGCAATCTACAACCGCCGACGACGGAGCACCAGCGCGCCGCTGCGGGCGTGCTTCTAACGCCATCAACCAGACGGTCATCTCAGCTACAACAACGCATCTACTCGTTCACCAACGTCCGTCGAGTCCGAACCAACTACTGAAAGAAGAATCAACTGATACGTATGATACACTGCCCCCCACTACACACAAACCAGACGTCTGCTTGACGCAAAGAATCGATTCTGAACATTGGCCTACTCTTACACCACTCACACCATTCAACACACACACACGGGTCATTAACAAAGCCTAAAAACCTCAAGCCATTGAACCATCCGTGATTGTGGAAACATCGCAACGACCGAGTGAATAATCCATCGTTTTTAAGAGTGTTCATAATTTTTCTCTGTAATATTGTGCTGGGGCTGTACTTCTAACCGCATAAATTACCAACTGACCCATTAACAAGGATTAATTCTTGGCTCCTCACCACGGAGCGCCGCTCGCGGGGATAGAGAGCTTGTTCAACCGGTTCCCTGTCAGGGGTCTGGCCACAATCAATTAAAAGATTGGCCCGAGATAAGGATCTCAAAAGGAAACATCGCCACCCATTGAGTCGCGTTGAGAAGTTGATTAGGAATACTTGAGTCGTTCGTTAATATTTGTCTTTCTGCATAATCTTGCCGGTATCCACGAATGAAATAACGAATTCAAACGCATATTTGTGCCTCCAAGAATAATACCGGTTGGAGTGCCCTGTCAACGAGTAGCGTTGCATAATAATCAGTCATCCTATTGTTAACAACGTGACAATAATTGCATTAAGGGCCGCGCATGATCAGTGACCGAATGCTGTTTTGTGTGACGATTCAAGTAACGAAGCTTTGTGGCCATCGAGTGGTGTTGATAAGGCAATTAGAAGTATTACAGTCGAACGCTTTAAATTCATAATCGTTATGAATCAATGAACGAACATCAACGTGGTACTGTGCTGACGATTTCAAGCATAATAACTTCGCATATCAGAATGTATTAAGGATTGGATACGAATCAAAGACCAAGTGCCGTGTTGTGTAACAATTCAAGCATACGAGTTTGCATATTATAAAGTTAAGGTTTGATAGAATAGTTCGCATGTTTTTAATCTCTCTCTCAACAACCGATCGATTGCGTTACGCGTCGGGAATTAACCACAGGTGCCGCTATCGAGGTGAAACAACGCAATCGTGATGGTATCATGTTAACGCTGTGTTGGAATTCCAAAATCCCGAGATTGAGTTTTCATATTATCCAAAAATTAAAGTTAGCTAGAAATAAAATTGATTAATGCAGAAGGTTTGCGTGTGATTCTTCCTGAAATTCTGCATAATATTGTTCTGCGTATGAGATCTGAATCTTGGGGACCTATCATAAGCACACTATCACCACACATAATCCATAACACACATAATCCGTAATGTTCAATCGAGAGTAATCGTATCCTTATCGATAATACGGAATTAAAGAGCAGAGTCGAATCGACTCTCTCTCATTCACGCTCACAACGCCTGCGTCACTGCATACGATTAATTGCGTTATTCCAATTCATAACACAATCCTCGTCACCGAGGCTCGACCTGATAATCCATAACGACCTGCATTATCATAACCACGCCCACTCGCATAAATTAATACGATTATCTCTCGAATCAGCATAATTTATGTGCATAATTTTATCAATTAACATAATTTCGGATAAATTATGCAAATCTCAAATTTCATTTAATTTTCATTATTTTCATCAATTTTCATAACACCTATATATACAACACCACCGTGTGTCACCGTGCGTCACCGTGTGTCACTGTGTGTCACCGTGTGTGTGTCACCGTGTGTGTGTCACCGTGCGTGTGTCACCGTGTGTCACCGTGTGTCACCGTGTGTGTGTCACCGTGCTCACCGTGTGTCACCATGTGTGTGTCACCGTGTGTCACCGTGTGTCACCGTGCGTGTGTCACCATGTGCTCCCCGCTTGTCACCGTGTAACACCGTGTGTGTGTCACCTTGTGTCACCGTGTGTCACCGTGTGTGTGTCACCGTGTGTCACCGTGTGTCACAGTGTGTCACCATGTGCTTCCCGCGTGCGTCAGCGATGTTTACCAACGTCCCTGTCACAGTGGAGGCGGGGTCACCGTGTGTGTGTCACCGTGTGTCACCGCGTATCACCGTGCGTGTGCTCCCCGTGTGTCACCGTGCGTGTGTCACCGTGTGTCACCGTGTGTGTGTGTGTGTGCTCCCCGTGTGTCACCGTGTGTCACCGTGTGTCACCGTGTGTGTGTCACCGTGTGTCACCGTGTGTCACCGTGTGTCACCATGTGCTTCCCGCGTGCGTCAGCGATGTTTACCAACGTCCCTGTCACAGTGGAGGCGGGGTCACCGTGTGTGTGTCACCGTGTGTCACCGTGTGTCACCGCGTATCACCGTGCGTGTGCTCCCCGTGTGTCACCGTGCGTGTGTCACCGTGTGTCACCGTGTGTGTGTGTGTGTGCTCCCCGTGTGTCACCGTGTGTCACCGTGTGTGTGTATGCTCCCCGTGTGTCACCGTGTGTGTGCTCTCCGTGTGCGTGTCAGCGATGTTTCCCGATGTCTCCGTCACGGTGGAGGCCGTCTCGGCCGCTCCCTTGACGGCGGGCGACGTTTCTTGCACCGCCGGCTTCCTCCTGCTGACCGCCATCGCCGGCGTCGCCGCCTTCTGCCTCACGCAGACGCGGAGGGCGAGGAGAGAGTCGACCGGCGGAGAGGTGGAGATGCAGGTACAGTTGAGGTGGTGGTGGTGGTGGTGGGGGTGGTGGTGGTCGTGGAGGTGGTGGTGGAGGTGGTGGTGGAGGTGGCGGTGGCGGTGTGTTGTGGTGGTGGTGGCGGTGGAGGTGGCGGTGACGGTGTGTGGTGGCGGTGGTGGCGGTGGCGGCGGTGGCGGTGGCAGTGGCGATGGCGGAGGCGGCGGCGGAGGCGGAGGCGGCGGCGGCGGTGGCGGTGGCGGCGGAGGCGGTAGTGGCGGTGGTGGTGGCGGAGGCAGTGGAGGTGGCGGTGGCGGTGGAGGTTGTGGTGGAGGTGGAGGTGGCTGTGGCGGTGGTGGTGGAGGTGGTGGTGGTGGCGGTGGTGGTGGTGGTGGAGGTGGTGGTGGTGGTGGTGGATTGGCAGTCACTTGTAAGTGCAATAAACTAGTTTTAATAACAATGATAATGATAAAAACAACGATAATAATGGTAACAATGATAATAAAGGGGGAGTAGTTTGCATGTCTCTGCCATCATCATCATCATCCTCATCACGGTGGCTACGTAGATGTTCACTGTGAAAAGAGTGACCCCGGCACTCTTTTTCACAACATTAAACAAACGTTAAACAAACGTTTGGCGCTGAGCAGTAATGTTTAGTGTGCCTCCCAACATGCAAAACAAACTTGAAATTTGGCATTTGGGTAGCTTCCAGACTGTACACAATGCAAAAAGTATAAAAATAGACTCGTGTATTTTGCACGTCAAGTGAGCGGTGACGTCGCGTCTGTGATGTCACCGGCATGCGGCAGCGTCACGCGGTCTGCCTGCTGACGTCATCCCTCCCCAAGCCTCCGCGTAGGCCGTGTGTCCCGCACAGACGCGCCGCATCATTGTCTCGATGTTCTGAGTCAACGCGGCTGTTTCCAGTTCGCCCTCATAAACACAAAGCAGAAGGTTCGTCTTCTTAGCTCTTTCGGTAAAGTCACGTTGAAGGGAAACAATAAAATAATAAAATAAAGTCTTCTTTGGTTCTTTCGGTAAAGTCACCACGTAGAATGAGAATAAAATAATAAATTGATAAAATAAAATAAGACAATAAAATTATCTTATTTTATCAATGTATTATTTTATTCTCATTCTACGTGATGGTGACTTTACCGAAAGAACCAAAGAAGATGAATCCTTGCAGTCACGAAAGCTTTAAATCGAAATAAAATAAAGATTCGTCTGTTTGTGCGAAGCGGCAAAAAACTCTCGAACGCTGACCCTCCAACGTCATGAAATTTCGTTTTTGGTTCTTTCGGTAAAGTCGCTGCGTAGAATGAGAATAAAATAATAAATTAATAGAATAAAATAACACAATAAAATTCTCACGACGTTTCGGCCACGACACAAGTGGCCCTCTTCAGGTTGGACGACAGGTCTGTTCCTTTCACCTGAAGAGGGCCACTTGTGTTGTGGCCAAAACGTTGTGAGAATTTTATTGTGTTATTTTATTAATTTATTATTTTATTCTCATTCTACGTGTTGGTGACTTTACCGAAAGAACCAAAGAAGATGAATCCTTGCAGTCACGAAAGCTTTAAATCGTCATGAAATTTGCACAGCTTACGCCGTCTGGAATTTCTAAGGGAACGCGACGATTCTCAGCTCGCCACATCATTCCATTTCCGAGTTGCCTGGTTAAGGTTCAATTTCCTTGAGTGAAAGACATCCGATTTAGTTAAATTGATTTGTTTCGGATGTTTTTCTTTCTTGCAGGCATCAATGTTTTTTCAGGGTTTTCCAGTGAAATAAAAGGGAATATTAAATTAATCCAAGACGATAATCCAAGTCCCGGGCGAAGCCGGGTAGTAAAGCTCGTTCGTAATAAAGGCTGTCACAAGTCCTACCTGCCTCACGTGGATTTACAATTCCAGTTACGTACGAATAAGGTGCGCAGAGGTTGATCAAATACAACTGTAAAAGCGAGGTATTGTTGTATAAGCTGCGTGGAATTAACTGCGTATAGTCTTACTCGGGGTCAAGAGGTTGATCAAATACAACTGTAAAAGCGAGGCTATTGTATAAACTGAGCGGGATTAACTTCGTATAGTCTTACTCGGGGTCAAGAGGTTGATCAAATACAACTGTAAAAGCGAGGTTATTGTTGTTTAACCTGAGCAGGATTAACTGTGTATAGTCTTACTCAGGGTCAAGAGGTTGATCAAATACAACTGTAAAAGCGAGGTTATTGTTGTTTAACCTGAGCAGGATTAACTGTGTATAGTCTTACTCAGGGTCAAGAGGTTGATCAAATACAACTGTAAAAGCGAGGCTATTGTTGTATAAGCTGCGCGGGATTGACTGCGTATAGTCTTACTCGGGGTCAAGAGGTTGATCAAATACAACTGTAAAAGCGAGGTATTGTTGTATAAGCTGAGCAGGATTAACTGTGTATAGTCTTACTCGGGGTCAAGAGGTTGATCAAATACAAATGTAAAAGCGAGGCTATTGTATAAGCTGCGCGGGATTGACTGTGTATAGTCTTACTCAGGGTCAAGAGGTTGATCAAATACAACTGTAAAAGCGAGGTTATTGTTGTTTAACCTGAGCAGGATTAACTGTGTATAGTCTTACTCAGGGTCAAGAGGTTGATCAAATACAACTGTAAAAGCGAGGTTATTGTTGTTTAACCTGAGCAGGATTAACTGTGTATAGTCTTACTCAGGGTCAAGAGGTTGATCAAATACAACTGTAAAAGCGAGGCTATTGTTGTATAAGCTGCGCGGGATTGACTGCGTATAGTCTTACTCGGGGTCAAGAGGTTGATCAAATACAACTGTAAAAGCGAGGTATTGTTGTATAAGCTGAGCAGGATTAACTGTGTATAGTCTTACTCGGGGTCAAGAGGTTGATCAAATACAAATGTAAAAGCGAGGCTATTGTATAAGCTGCGCGGGATTGACTGTGTATAGTCTTACTCAGGGTCAAGAGGTTGATCAAATACAACTGTAAAAGCGAGGTGTTGATGTATAAGCTGAGCGGGATTAACTGCGTATTGTCTTACTCGGGGTCAAGAGGTTGATCAAACTCAACTGTAAAAGCGAGGTGTTGTTGTATAAGCTGAGCGGTATTAACTGTGTATAGTCTTACTCGGGGTCAAGAGGTTGATCAAATACAACTGTAAAAGTGAAGTGTTGTTGTAAAAACTTAGCTGTATTAACTGCGTATTGTCTTACTCGGGGTCAAGAGGTTGATCAAACACAACTGTAAAAGCGAGGTGTTGTTGTATAAGCTGAGCGGTATTAACTGCGTATAGTCTTACTCGGGGTCAAGAGGTTGAACATTCAAATGAAAGTCGAAGTTCGACTTGGGCCATAATCCGTCAGAGGTGATAACAAAAAAACCGAGCACCACAAAGGCCCTTCTCTCTTAAAAAACACATCCCGAGTAGGCGTATGTATTAATATATAACGCGAGACACGGTCGTGCACACATCAAACTCTCCCGTACTGCAGCCTGAGCTGCCAATGCGCCCAGTCGCCGCTATCCACATCTTCAGTTGCATTGTCGTTGTAAGACGCTGTTTGTAATCGTGGTCGTCTTTCGCGTCGCAGCAATGAGGGATCTTCACGACGAGCTCACAGCTGCCAATCTGGGAAGGGTGGCGGCAATGCTTGGGTGAGCAGTAGCAGCAGCAGAAGAAGAGACGCTTTGAAATGGGTTCCATTGGCAAAGAAGTCAGCGGCTCTCGTCTGGTACGGCCACCGAGGGAGGAGGAAGTGGGGCAAGCCCCCCCAAGTTCGGGGTTTGCTCCGACAAGCCCACAGCTGCGAGCCACAGCGGTCTCCGCCGCTGGCAGCAAACTCTGAGTCTGAACCGACGACGTTCCACAAATACGCAGCCCCCTACGCGCCAACACCGACGTCGCATCGAACAAACATCCACTGAATTAATCTTTGGTTTTTTCGGTAAAGTCACGTAGAAATGAGAAAAAATAAAATTACATAATATGCGACTTTTCGATTGCAACGCAAGCAATCATCATCAGGTAGAGGAAACACAACCGCAGATATATATACTGACCTTAAGGAGAAGGAATTAACACAGATATACCAGGGGATACAGAGAGACGGAGCATCACACTTATCAAACAGGGTTTTTGCAAAATTTGGAAACTGTACAAAGCAACACAGACGGTCGGTTAAAACACAACGCATGGTCTGGTTGAATACGCTATTTCAAAGATTGTTAAATTGTAAGTTGAGCGTGAAATTTAAGATAGTGATAGAATACATACCGTAGAGAGACCTATGGGGGGAGACACGCAAACAGTTAAGAGGTGAAGCAGCTCTGTACCGAGGCCTTAAATAGCCAGAGATGGAGGGACTGGGTTTCAGAGACAATGGGACATAAATTAGCATGTACCGAGGCGCAAACCGTTTAGCTATTGCGAATCGTGTGTTGTGTTTCACATCGATATTCTCGGTTCTTTCGGTGAAGTCACGTAGACGTAGACGGCAAATGAGGAATATTTTAATTCCTGCAGCCGCAAAAGTTTTCGGTGAAAATTTCATCTTTCAATAACGCGTGGGGTGGAGCGGTTGTCGCCGCGGTGAGCGCGGTGCGCGATGAACTCCACCGCCCGAGTTTGAGTCTCCGTCACGGCTAACCGTCAAGTGGCGGAGTGACACCTGAGCCAGACCTGGACACCGCCTCATTCAGTCAACCCGCACACTGTGTGTACACGCACAGTGTGTATGTACACAGTGTATACACACTGTATACACACTGTGTATACACACACACAGTGTACACACAGTGTATATGTACATTGAGGGAAATAAGTATTTGATCCCCTGCTGATTTTGTACGTTTTCCCGCAGACGAAGAAATGATCAGTCTGTAATTTTAATGGTAGGTTTATTTGAACAGTGAGAGAACAGAATGACAACAAAAAAATCCAGAAAAACGCATGTCAAAAAATGTTATAAATTGATTTGCATTTTAATGAGGGAAATAAGTATTTGACCCCTCTGCAATTTGTCGCTAATGTTTAGAATTCGCCAGCATGCAATGGCCTACTCGTTTTGAATGACACTACAATAGTATGTTTTACATCCACTGTTAAGCAGACGCTGCATATTTTTTTAAATAGCTTCTTAATCAGATATTATCTGATGCAGTATATTTCACTGCAGTAATTAAATGTTGTTAAAATGCCTGTCAATTATTTCGATTAAACACTTGTCTGATTTTGTGTGTACATGCATCATTTCATTTATAACGGTCAAACATAGATTAAGTGACGTTAGGACAAAGTGTGTGTGTGTTTGGAAGTAACCTGTAGAGAGAACTCAGGTGAGACCCGTTCTTGTGATACAGGTCAAAGGGTACTTTTGTGTTTCACGAAGCGTCTGGAGCAACTCATTGTCTTTGAAATAGGGAGCACACTCGGATCATTCATCAGTTACGAGGCATACCACTTAAAAGTTACACGTATAGGAGGAGGTACATTCTCTACAACACGAATTATAGTTTTGTCTTACGTGTTGAGGCCACGTGATGTGTCGAAGGCTCTCTGCCAGCTCACAGGACAGACCCAAGTGCCGTGTGCTCAATAAGATGACTGACAGAGGCACCACTGCACCGACTTGGTGTGGCCGGCGCTCCGCTGGTTGTTGTGAGCGTCGCTCATCCGCCCTCCGTTGTTACTGGAGGGCGACTGCCTCCAACTGCCCAGCAGCGTGCTTCACGAGCCTCCTCCACAGAGGCCGATCTTGACACCGCTGGTACCGGTCATCGGCAAGCCCACTCAGCTCCACATCCTTCTTGTACAGCATCAGTCCATACATCTTTAAGAGGGTTATCGAAATGCCATGCTACAGACAGATGGGCAGTTATGAACGAACAGAGCTAATGCATTAACATCTCAAACTTGGTTGGAAAGCGTTAAAAAGGAATGTCTTATTTGACCTGAACTGCATATTGATTGATTTGCATGTAATTTCTAAGACAATGCAAATTTGGCCCAATATGTACAAATCTTTTCCACTAAGCATACATGTTCCAGGCAACGGTTATTCACCGTGAAACGCGATGCAGTGAAGGACAATAAAAACAACTGTAATACAGAAATCGTGCACTCACATCAGTCTGGGTTAGCCCGTGAGAGGATCTGTAATACTATGATCTTCTTCTTTGGTTCTTTCGGTAAAGTCACGTAGAATGATAATAAAATAATAAATTGATAAAATAAAATAACACAATAATATTCTCACGACGTTTCGGCCACAACACAAGTGGCCTTCATCAGGTGAAGGGGGCGAGACTGTCTGGTAGGACAGCGCTGGAGTGAAAGAGCCACGTTCAGATACGGCCTTTAAGCTGTGTGAGAGGAACAAAGCGCCTTGACAAAGGAATTAGCATATAATTTAGCATTGAAATGGCTGAATGATTAGCTTGTGACTGGTCACAGAAATAGCTATGTTAAAAGTTAAAGCATACACACCCGCAGAGGCACCCATTGTTAAAGGGATTAGCATAGAATTTAGCATTGAAATAGCTAAGTTAAGGCATACACATCTTGACAATGGAATTAGCATAGAATTTAGCATTGAGATAGCTGAGTGGTTAGCTTGTACCTGCTGCAGAATACGGAGACAAATTGGCATTAATGCAGATTTGAGGCTATGCGGATGGCTTTGAACCCAATGCACCCTTCAATGGTAATGCACATAATAGAGACATGCTTTGTTCACTTTTTTAAACCCATGCTTTTAAAATAATCTCAAGCAATTTTCTCTGCCAGTCATTGCCTGATCTTATTGCACACACTCACTCACACACTCACACACACACATAAAGATCCCCCGTACAGCCTTCAACAGACTGCTGGGGCAAGTGCTGATGGTGAGCTATAAACGCCGGCACGCACGGCACTCTAGGGGGAGGGTGGCCAACACCGCACCGGGCCGCCTTTGTCTCCCCTGATATTTACACACCACACTCGGAAGTCATTCAAGACGACATCGATGTAGGGAAAACCCAGGACTGGTTTAAATATCTGCCACTGTTGTGTGTCATGAGCAGGAATCCAATTTGGGTCACCGGTTTAATGAGTGCAGTGCGATAGCCACTAAATTACCGCTCCCCACTCGTACACAACGACAAGAACAAAGATCCCTGGTAGAGCATTAACAGACTCTAGGGGCAAGTGCTGTTAGCGAGCACCTATGAAGGATGGCACGGCACACGAGGGGGTGGGTAGCCAGCACCGCGCCCGGCCATCTTTGTCTCCCGAGTGGCGATGCTCACATCACACTGGGTACTCATTTTTAGGCTGAGTCGACCTAGGGAAGGCCCAGGACCGGTTCAGATAATCGTCACTGGCGGTGTTGGCCGTGAGCGGGAAACGAACCCGGGTCTCCGGGTTCGTAGCGCAGCGTAGCGCTAACCGCTGCCCTACCGCTCGTACAAAGATACGTTTAAACACGCGCACGCAAATACACATTCTGTTTGACTAACACTTCTTTCAAACCGTACGTAGCCAAACATTTCCGTTGTAGAGTTTCTGGACAATGTTTGGAATTAACCACAATTTTTGACCGTGACACCAGCATGCAATGACCTGTGCCTTGTGAGTGACACAATACTCTGTTTTACATCCGCCGTGAAGCAGAACAGCGCATATTGTGGTGAATGTTACTGGGGTAGCCAGGTGTGCCTGTCGGATTTGAACTTTGAACCTCTGCAACAAATAGAGAATGCACTACCATATTCCTGGTTCTTTCAGTAAAGTCACGTAAATAGAATACAAAAAATAAACTAAATTAAAGATTAAAAAATAAAAAATATACAAATAAATAAAAATAATAATTTTTCTAAATTAATTGATGATAAGATGCCATGGGTCGACTGACTGAGATGACTGGCCAATGCACCGCCTTTGCCCCCCACTACACACACAGTGTACACACACACAGTGTACACACACACAGTGTACACACACACACAGTGTACACACACACAGTGTACACACACACAGTGTACACACACAGAGTGTGTACGTACACACACACAGTCTGTACGTGTACACTGTGTACACACACACATACAGTGTGTGTGTACACACACAGTGTGTACACACACAGTGTATACACATAGTGTACATACACACAGTGTACACACACACTGTACACACAATAATGTCCACGTTGTTGTTGCTGAGTTCACGCACTCAAGGGAGGGGGCAATGAAAAATGAAGATAAATCAACTTAAACTCCATCCCCGCTCTGTGACGTCACCACTCAGCATGACCTCATCGGCATGAAGTGCCAGCGGGAGGTGTACCTCGCTAGTGACGTCATGTCACCAAGGTATTCACACTCCCCCAACCTGCTTCCGCGTGACGTCGCGAGGTAACAGGAGGCTGCCGATCCACGCTTGCACTGAAATCCGAGGTGAGAAATTCTCATCGTTGTGGTGGTGGTCGTTGTTGTTTACCAAGGTAGAGCCTCTCTCTCGTAGGGATGTCAGTTGAGTAGCAGCGAGCATGGGAATGGATGTCCAGGTTGGAACTTTACAACGCGGGGCCTTGCCTCCTGCCCTCGCCTGATTGCGTTTACTTTAATAATCTCGCTTAAGTTTAATTTGCCTTCACCCGGCTCGCCACTTTGTAACTTTGTTTTATTGTAAATATTCACGCAGTTTTTATTTTCGTTATTTTTTTGACCAGGCCAAGCCCGCTTGAGCTGCTATACCGCTCTTGTTATCAGAAGCGACCTGCCCACAACAACACAAGGTGAGGCTTTGTCAACGTGTGTGAATGTTTTGACTTAAAACTTTGGTGACTGCAGGAATTAATATTCTTGGTTATTTCGGTAAAGTCACGTAGATAGAAAATAACAATGAAAATAACAATAAAATTAAATGAAAAATATATATTTTTTTAAATAAAGCAAAAAACCCACGACATTTCGATTGCAACACAAGTGGTTTTTATCTTATTAAATTTAATCTGTTATTTTTATTTTCTATCTACGTGACTTTACTGAAAGAACCAACAATACGTGTGTCAATGTCTATCGGTCAAAGACGCTAAGCGTATGCCGCTGTTGACTCTGAATGTGTGGAGGGGAACACCTTCACCACGGGGAGAGAGAGAGAGACACGGATAGCCTCGGCTATGTTCATTGATCCTCGATTCATTACTTGGTGGAGTGAGGAAGAATTAATGCTGAGCAGATGAAGGTGGCCAGGCATGGTTCTGGTCACACCACCACCTGTTTACTCATGGCAGTGTGTCACAGTGTCAAGTTTGTGTTTGCAGTAAAGTCTATTCACTCTGTTGAACACGGAGGTTCTATCAAAACAATAGTTTATTTTTGTTTTCCTCTGGAACTCTTTATAAGAATGGAAACAGGAGGTGAACACACCACACACATTCAGCTGAAGTCGGAACCGTTCATCCCAGCATTCAAGGACATCTGAGCCTGGATTCACACCTCTAAGTTATGATCGAACGTTAATTTATGCATTTCTGCATAACACAAATAGTATTGTTTTCAACACCCTTTGCTTTGTCAGCTGAATTTAGCTTTCATAAATATTCATTTTGTAGTCAGACAGCCGAAATTGTGTGCTTAGAGTTTTGGGTTAACATTCATCTTGAAGATATGAAGGCTTCCAGGCATATTTATGACATTTTCCCTCTCATTGTGTGCCATAACAGCCCGTGGAGAGAAACCCTTCAGGTGCACTCTGTGCGTGAAGGCGTTTGCACAGTCACCACATCTTAAAGTACACCAGAGAACACACACGGGAGATAAACCCTTCAAGTTGCAGTGTGTGCGTGAAGGCATTTGCACGGTCATCAAATCTGATTAATTTGGGAAACTTTTTCACTGCATCATGAATATATTAATAAGCATAGACGTGTAAGTCAAGTGTGCATTCCTCTGTGCCTGACGTGTAGATGGTGTGGATATTCTTTTTTTATGTCTGCAGCTGACACTTCCTCTGCAGAATTGGTCTGATGGAGCAAAGGCACTCAGCGCAGCTCGGTACGACAAGTCAACAATGCGACCAGCGTGCATACAGCACGGATCGGACTGGAAACTTGCCACGGCACCAGAGAACTCACACAGGAGAGAAACCCTTCAAATGTACTGTGTGTAACAAGGCATTTGCATGGCCATCAGTTCTTCAGACCCACCAGAGAACACACACGGGAGAGAAACCCTTCAGGTGCACGATATGCGGGGTGGCGTTTGCACAGTCATGTAATCTTGTAACACACCATAGAACACACACGGGAGAGAAACCCTTCAAGTGCAGTGTGTGTGGGAAGACATTTTCATGTTCATTTGTTCTTAAAACACACCAGAGAACACACACGGGAGAGAAACCCTTCAAGTGCAGTGTGTGTGTGTGAAGGCGTTTTCACGGTCATCTGCTCTTAAAACACACCAGAGAACACACACGGAAGAGAAATTCTTCTTGTGCAGTGTGTGGGAAGACATTTTCTGATTCATCTGCTCTTAAAACACACCAGAGAACACACACGGGAGAGAAACCCTTCAAGTGCAGTGTGTGTGGGAAGGCATTTTCACAGTCATCTGGTCTTAAATCACACCAGAGAACACACACGGGAGAGAAACCCTTCAAGTGCAGTGTTTGTGTGAAGGCATTTTCACGGTCATCTGGTCTTAAATCACACCAGAGAACACACACGGGAGAGAAACCCTTCAAGTGCAGTGTGTGCGGGAAGGCATTTGCACATTCATCAAATCTTCAAGTACACCAGAGAACACACAAGCAATAGAAGATCCACAAGGAGTGCAGTCTGAAATCAGCTTGTGAAAGTCAAAGTGCCGCAATGAGCCCATCCCTCATGAAACACGAACCGGAAGAAAATCCCAGCTTGGACACTTTTAAAGGTATCGAGGTGAAATGTGAAGAAGTGATGGTGAAGAGTGAAGAAGTGATGGTGAAGAGCGAAGAAGTGAAGGTGAAATGTGAAGATGAAGATTCAACTCCAAAATCGGACCTTCACATTGGTGGAGGCAACGTGAAGCCAGAGGTGAATTCTGACTGAGGCAGAGCGAGGCAACTCCAGCTTGGACACTTTTAAAGGTATCGAGGTGAAATGTGAAGAAGTGATGGTGAAGAGTGAAGAAGTGATGGTGAAGAGCGAAGAAGTGAAGGTGAAATGTGAAGATGAAGATTCAACTCCAAAATCGGACCTTCACATTGGTGGAGGCAACGTGAAGCCAGAGGTGAATTCTGACTGAGGCAGAGCGAGGCAACTCCCAGCAGTTTGTGGAAGTGGAGGTGTGGGTGGACTTCCTCCGAGACAATACAAAGTCAAGTGGAGACGCGGTAGATGTGTAAGCCAGAGACTATCTCGCTCCAATAGATGCGCCTTTGTCATAGGCCTTTAATGACAAGAATGTGAAGTTGAACACTCATTTCCTAGGTTCAACCTGCAGAGTAAGGGCGGCCAGTCTTTGTGGACCTGTGGGTTGGGTAGATCTCTAACCAGGAGCGAGAGACAAGCCCCCAAGCATTCACTATGTTATAATAATTGCATTTACACGGTGCTTGCTTAACGCCTCAGCAACTCGGAGTTTTGTATCTCGTCTGAAGCACTCAAAGAGCATCCCCAAGTAGCAGCTGCCCCTGTGTGGCACAGGGTGGTGGCCCTGCACCGGCCTGCATGTGGACAAGAGCCTGTCAGTAGGGGGCGTTGATTGATGCGTCATCTCGGTTGTGTAGTTTGTAGGCAATATTGACTCGAAGCTTTTGCGACTGCAGGAATCCACACTCTTGAGTTCTTTCGGTAAAGTCACCACGTGGGTAGAAACATAACAGGTCACGGCGTTTAGATCACAACACGCACAATCGTCATCAGGTGGGACAACCACAGCAAGAGAAACTGCTGAAGTAGTAGGCGCCTACTCCAGCAGTTTCTTCTTATTGCTGCTGTGCTTGTCCCACCTGATGACGATTGCTTGTGTTGCCATCGAAGCGCCCTCATCTATTATTTGTAGCGTAATGTTTAGAATTTGATACATTTTGACCCAGACGCCAGCATGCAACGGCCTACTCGTTTTGAATGCCGCAATAGTACGGTGTACATACACTTTTGATTTAAAGCTTTCGTGACTGCAGGGATTCATATTCTTTGTTCTTTTGGTAAAGTCACGTAGAAGGGAAACGATAAAATAATAAAAATATAAAACAATAGTATTCTCACGACGTTTCGACTGCACTGAGAACCAAGAATATGTACATACACTGTTAAGCAGACGGTGCGTATTTTTAAAAATAGCTTCTTGTGAATACGATGGAACCTGATGCAGGATATTTCACTGCAGTAATTCAATTTTGTTAATATGCCTGTCAATAATTAAGAATTAATACTTGTCTGATTGTGCGTGTACATGTAACATTTTTTCTATGAGTGTCAAACATTGATTAAGTGTTCAAATCTAGATTAAGTGATATTAGGACAAAGTGTGTGTGTGTTTGGAAGTAACCTGTACAGATCACTCGGGTGAGACCCGTTGTTCTTGTAATACAGGTCAAAGGGTACTTTTGTGTTTCACGAAGCGTCTGCCTCTGGAGCAACTCATTGTCTTTGCAATAGGGAGCACGCTCGGATCATTCATCAGTTACAAGGCATACCACTTAAAAGTTACACGTATGGGAGGAGGTACATTCTCTACAACACGAATTATAGTTTTGTCTTACGTGTTGACGTAGATTTTGTCTAACTGGGACTAGAAGTGCACCTTGCTGATTGACGTCTGGATGTTCGTTACCTATCGGTTGAAGCAAACCCCACTGCTGTTGTTGAGACGCTGTGCACCATTTAATGGTCCAACACATTGACGGCCTTCAGGCCAGGAAAGTCACAACATTTGCACACGAAGGACGCATTCACACAAGTACCCGATGCTCCGTTTTGAAGTTTTAAAATGAAACATCTTTGAATTGTGTTGTGTTTTGATTTACATTATTTCTTCATTAAAAGTTCATTTTACATCTGGAAGACTTCGTTGAAAAGGACATTGCGCGTGAATGTTCTCTCGTCGTTAAGTAGACGATGGCCTTGCCGGGGGTTCGGTTCGATGCGGACTTTCACCTGGTAGGGGATCGCGGGATCGAGATAAGGCGACACGGAGCTGCTGGCCGTCTGCCGATCGATTCCAACGTAATCGAGCGTCTGTCCCTGCGCCTCCGTCGTTCGCATGCAGGGGGCGCATGTAGGTTTACAGCGCCCCCTGCAGGAAAACGACAAAGTGCAGCGTTCATCACGGATAAAGTTGTGCGCTTATATATTAAATGTTATTCTTTTATAAGTTGATGTTGATATCGATAACTGACACATAACCGGCATGCCATAAATAGGAAATTAACTCTGCTTATTCGAATCAATGTATTCATATATGTTGATAAACTGTTTCAAGCAGATTTTGTGTCTCTAAGGACGACTACAGGGACCACGTGATTGTTTAAAAATGTCTTTGATTATAACTATAATTGCCTACAATTCGTCATGTGTAGCTTATTTAGACTATAATTTATTCACTACCCAAAATGTATTTACTTGAAAACATAGAGCTGATATTTGTAAGCAATGATTTTTATTTATACGTTTGAAAAAAATATTTGCACAAATTGAACTTGTTCATCAGATACAAGGTGAATTCACAAGACTTTGTTAAAAATCCAATATTTCAGAATTTTGCCTTAACGGAGAATATTTTAAAAAATGTTAGTAAAAATAAAGATTCAGAAATATATATTGTGCCGTGTCTACAATTTTATTGTAAAGTGGAATTGGTAAAAAACATTATTTGTACACGTAGAGGCGTTGTGGTCCATAAGTCTGGTGACACAGGCGTTGTGGTCCATAAGTCTATGGGCAGTGTTGAGTCTATGGCAGTGTTGAGTCTATGGCAGTGTTGAGTCTATGGACAGTGCTGCGTGTATGGGCAGTGTTGAGTCCATAGTAGTGTTGAGTCTATGGGTGGTAGTGTTGAGTCTATGGGTGGTAGTGTTGAGTCTATGGGTGGTAGTGTTGAGTCTATGGGTAGTGCTGAGTCTATGGGCAGTGCTGAGTGTATGGGCAGTGTTGAGTCTATAGTATAGTGTTGAGTCCATGGGTAGTGCTGAGTCTATGGGCAGTGCTGAGTGTATGTGCAGTGTTGAGTCTATAGTAGTGTTGAGTCTATGGTAGTGTTGAGTCTAAGGGTGGTAGTGTTGAGTCTGTGGGTGGTAGTGTTGAGTCTATGGTAGTGTTGAGTCTATGGTAGTGTTGAGTCTATGGGTGGTAGTGTTGAGTCTGTGGGTGGTAGTGTTGAGTCTATGGTAGTGTTGTGTCTATGATAGTGTTGAGTCTGTGGGTGGTAGTGTTGAGTCTATGGTAGTGTTGTGTCTATGGTAGTGTTGAGTCTATGGTAGTGTTGAGTCTATGGTAGTGTTGTGTCTATGGTAGTGTTGTGTCTATGGTAGTGTTGAGTCTATGGTAGTGTTGAGTCTATGGTAGTGTTAAGTCTATGGTAGTGTTGAGTCTATGGTAGTGTTGAGTCTATGGTAGTGTTGAGTCTACAGTGAGGGAAAAAAGTATTTGATCCCCTACTGATTTTGTACGTTAGCCCCATGACAATGAAATGATCAGTCTATAATTTTAATGATACGTTTATTTGAACAGTGAGAGACAGAATAACAACAACAAAATCCAGAAAAACGCTTCGCTACGTGGCCACGAGTGACGGTGAAATATGAAGAAGGGGCGACCTTGAAGCGTGAAGGTCAGGAATCTTCTCCGGGTGCTCATCCTCCCACGTTTGCAGTCGCCTATCAACGTCATCACAGCATCCCAATGGCAGTATTCTCGACACGAATATCTCGAGACTGAAGGAGGCTATTCTGGACAAAAATCATTCGCGTTATTATGATTATTGTAATCCTCATGTGTGTATGTTGAACTTCTTTCGCACAGTACGTAGCCAACCTTGCTATACATCTTAAATAGAATAGAAGAGTCATCCTATGCAGAGACCGGTGCCTGCCAATAAATGTGTAACTTCCACCCTCGAGCTCAGATAGATATATATTTGACAATGGTGACACTTTGCTTTGTGTTTCTGGATAAGGTTAACATATAGGTTGCATTTTGCATTCAAACATGATTATACAGGAATACAGCTTCTGACCTTCAAGTGTGCATAACGTTAATTTTATTTAAGCCGAGATGCCATTCATTAATGTGAATGGAAATAAGCTCAAATATACGTTTTATGAAAGTATACCACATTGATGAAATTTATGGTGTGCATTATTGAAGGTCTGTGAACTTTCTAACAGTCTTCCCAGGAAGTTGAAGAAATTTGTCAAGCATTTCTAAAACACTTTATATAAACAAGGTTAATGTTTTAATGGTATCTGTGAAAGCAGAGGATGGAGCTCTTTTTTTCATCAGCGGAGTACGGTGCCCACACTCCTCTTACACAGCAACTCTGAGTTTACGGATCACGCAGAGATCGTAAAACTCTGCACGCCCGACTTGCAGGGCAGCACTGTGGTGTCTGTAAGAGCATTCATTTTTATCTATGCACGTAGTCTTCAGTCTCGGTGGTGCTTTCCTGGGTAAATATTCTAATGAAATATGGATGATGAATGTTAGCAACTGCTCAATCTGCTGTGTGTATATTTACATTTCTGCTCTAATTTGATGCGTGAGAAGGGGAGATCCATTTTTCACTTAATGGGAACCAGTCTTCCCGAAAAAAGACTGCAGTATAGTGGCTGTACAAATATACTTACAGCTTTGTTGAACAGCACCACTCACCTTCATTACAGTGGAGATAACCCATGTATATCGGTTCACCAACATTGATCTGTTGTTCACACATTACTAAGGTTGTGGTTATGGTGGTGGAGACAGAAAAATGCGCATTTGTGGGGGCTACCATCCCCCGCCATCACCGAATTGTCGGGGCCGTTGGCCCCCGACTCCTCCGTTAAATTCATGCCACTACCACAACTGCAACACCCGGTGTATGATTATGCCCGTGGGTACCCGTGTACCTCACGGCGCAGCTCTACTCACGCGGTAACCACCGCCAGCAGCATCGCGTGCTTGAATTGTGTAATCTTGTTTCATTTACCTTCGCAGCCGGTCGGAAGCAACAAATTAGGCTGCGCTGCGGAATACCCGCTCACCAATTGATCTCTACGGCGCGTGCCGTGAGCGCCGCTGCTCCTGCACGCCCCCGTACTGGCGCGGGCGAAGTGCAACCAGTACCACACGATGCAGAGGCTCACTACACCACGCACGAGTGCATTTAATGATCGAAGGACCCGTACTTTAATTCCCAGGGCGATAGCACGTTACTGCTGCCCCGGCATGCGCGTCGAGCCCCGAGTGGACCCACCCGTGCGGGCGTAAACACGTGGGTAAAATTACTCACTCACGCGCAAACAAAAGAATCACCGCGGGTAGGCTCGCCACACCATGCACCGCCCCTCCGTAATCACAGAGACAACAGGACACGGTTTATACCCTACAGACGGTTTATTCCCCACGAATAAACGAACTAGACTGTGCGTGTCAGTACGGACCAGCAGGACAGGTCTAACCTATCTCGCTACTGCCTGATACCTAATCGACCTGTCTGCCCTCTATTTTCTCTCCGAATTTCGTCCCTTTGTCTTACCTCTCTCCCTCGTACTTACGGTCCAACCTCGCAGCGATGGAGGTCGCGGATAAATGATGCTGTAAACAGAATCTGGCTGTTCTCTTCCCCATCTCACGGACGTGCGAGTAACAGTCAGGTGACGGCTCCTCGATCCCTCCCTCCTGTTGATCTCCAGTCAAATAAAAAATGGCCCGTGCTTCCCCAAAGCGTCCCTTTTTATGCTCCTTTCAAAGCCCTCGCACCGCCCATCCGCGGTGCATCACGGGTCAGGCCGTTAATCCGCGGTGCATCATGGGTAGAGACGCTAGCCCGCGGTGCACCATGGGTAGAGACGCTTAACCCGCGCTGCCCCGCTCCCCACCTGTCTGCTGGTCCGCGTGTGTCTTGAGCATCTCCTCACTGCGGTTCTCAGTGAGTTCGCCGTGGTCATTTAATTCTAAGTTAAGCCACGGCGCCGCAGTGCCATTTGGCCTGGGGGGGGGTGCCAATTCCCTGACCCTGAGAAACCGTGGAGCATCCCCACGAGGGGGCCTCTCGGGTAACAACTCAGGGCAGGTGCCCCCCCCCCCTCCCCATGAGGCCCTACTTGAGTGTGTGTGTGTTTAAGGGGGGGGGGGGGGGGTGGCGGTTGAAGTGCTGTGATGGGAGCCGGGTGGCTTCTCGGTCGCAGCAGCACAGCGACGGCCCCTATTTCGACGGAGCGGCTTCGCTGTTGTGGCACCACAATTACATCCAGCATCATCGGGCAATTCACCAGAATGGTAAAGCCCTCGCTTGCTCCCAGTCTTAAATAGAGCAGCAGCAGGCTGACGTCATCATTTAACTCATATCAGGTGCAGTGATTAGAGGCGGATGGGGGGTATTGAAATTATATAATCGATTGGTAATCAGTCAATGGTTATGATTAGTAATGAGTTGTAGATTAGTAATTAGTTGTAATGTGTGTTATTGTGATTATATGCTACGTTAGTAGTCCGTTTATTAGTATGTTTCCCCTATAAGGAATTGTAATATGTATTATTTAATAATACGCTTCCAAGCCGCACTAAGCCTGTAGCTATCAGAGCGATTAAAGTTATTTCTATTCCTCTCAATTTCAATGGATTCTCTAATTAGTCTTTGCCAGTAATAATTAGTTTTACACAACACTTCAACGTTATCAAAATCAATTGAGTGTCCTTGTTGACAAGCATGTTCTGCCACTGCCGACAGTTGTGTTTGAGATAATTTAATATTTCTTTGATGTTCTTTTAGTCTTATGCTGATGTTACACCGGTTGATAATTTTGGTAATGCGTCTTTAGTGCAAGATACTAGTTTTTGAATTTTGTGTACTGTACCAAATCTTACTGTAATGTTTTGCTTTTGCAAAACACGGGCTAATTTGTCAGTTACTCCTGAGATATATGGAATTTTTATTGTTTTAACAATCTGATCGCTTTCAGCAGTATTGCTTTGCGATCGTGATTTGGCATTCAGTGCACTGTTAATTTGAGCATTATTGTAGCCATTCTGTCGTAGTGCTTCTGTAGAGGTGTTAACTACGCGCTGTTGCGTAACCTGCATTGCCGCCAGGGCAGTGCAGCATTACCCCTGGGTACAACGGTTGGGGTCAGTCGAGGTGAAACGGATCGTGGCCAGGGTTTGGTGCGAACCAATCAGACGGTTCCACGTGGGAATGTATGATTGGTTCTACCTGGCCACGAAGGGGTATAAGACGGGTGACCCAACGGACCTCGGGGAGTTCTCTCCCCGCACGAAGATAGAAGACTGGGCTGAAGCCTAGCTAGGACCCTGGACCAGCCCTTCAGCTCGGCATACCCAGTGGTCAGGACCCACCGGGCCAGCGGTGGGTCAGATAGCCTCCCCTAGGTCCTAGCCGGAGGACTAGGATAGCGGTAGACGTGTGAGTCCCGCCAAGTCCGGAGGTTGTACCTCCTTAGGTATCAAGGAGGTTAGCGGTAGACGTGTGAGTCCCGCCAGGTCCGGAGGCTGTACCTCCCTAGGGTATCGGGTGAGGGGACCGAATATCCCTCTGTGTGTGTTAAGCATTGTATAAGGAAATAATACAATAAACAGAGTGTGCCTCCTAAAGAAGTCTGCTCGTCCTTACAACACTACAACTGGAGTCAGAAGTGGTTGGAAATGGAAACCAGAAGTTCAGCCCACGCGCGGAGCCAAAACGAAGATAACGCTGTCTCACCTGCAAGCACCGCCAGCTCCGCTGAAAACACTGCCGCGTTGACGGCCGCCCAGCCACCGGTTGAGCAGCCGGTTGCTCCCCCTGCCATGGGGGACGGACTCAGGGCAGCACACGGCCGTCTCGCTCAACTCCTACACGCCGCGGCCTTCATTTTCGAAGAGATCAACTTGGAGGTTGCGGGCAGGCCGAGTCAACAGCCGGCAGACGTTCCCGCCATCGGCCAGGGCAGACATTTTGATTTTCCCGCCGGGGAACCACGTGATTCCGCCGGAAGCGGAAGCCAGGGGCATCCTGGGAACGCGGGGGGCCAATCACAACCCGCAACGTCATCAGCACGCGACGCTGCGGATTCAAGTTCCTCAGCGGACGCCGCGTCATCACTGTACCGACACGGTACAGTAGACTCTATCGGCCGGGAAATCGCCGATCTCCGGCTCGAGACGGTACAAGCTGAGGGGGAGACGACGTCCGCCCTCCAACAACGCCTGCCCATCTTCCGAGAATTCACATCTGAAGGGGGCGACTGGGCGGCGTTCCAGCGTCGCTTCCTGAGCCACCAAGAGATGGTGGGCTGGTCGGACGCACAGGCGCTCCGAGCACTACCGGCCACTTTGGATGACGACGCTCTCGCCTCGCTCCTCACCATCCCCAGGCAACAAAGGGCGACTCTTCAATCGGCCCTCTGACGGATGTCCGACGTGTACGGGCCTCCATCCGACGTCCGCAGCCGATTTTACGACAGGCGACGCCGCCCTAAAGAGTCTCCGTTGGCATTCCGGACTGCTCAACTGGCGATGGCAAGAGCGGGTTACCCTCGCATGGACGACGAGGCCATCGATGCCATCGTTCTCCAGAAGATGCTGGAGCTGGCGCGCGAGCTGCTCATCGTCATCCAAGCGGTGGACGACGACGGTATGTGCTCGCTACGAGCCGCTCGGTGCATCCACGCACATTTGCTGCTCCACACGGAATCGACCATCGCCGCTTCGGCTTCGACGTCGGAGCCTGCCAGCAGGGGCGCCGAGTTCTCCCCCAACCGGGCCTTCATGGCGACCAGGTCAACGGGCCGGCGATCGTCCGACCACGCTGGTCCCCGCAACGACCAGCAGCGGGGACGGCCTGCTCCACGCGGCGACTTGACGTGCTTCAACTGTGGCCGACGAGGCCACATCTCCTCTGACTGCCGTGCGCCTCGACGACGCCCCTCCGCATCCCGGGGCCAGGACTACAGGACGTCCACGGCATCGCGGCAAAACCAGGCAAGTCGCGACGCCTCTCACGCTCGGCCCTCATTCACACCATACACACTGCAACGCACCATAAGAAGGGCTCGCGATTCGGCGTGTGATGGGGGGTATTCTGGCGTTTGTTCGTGGCCACTCAAACCTGGGCAGTGGTCTGAGTTGGCCCATAGGGTAGTCGCGGCGACGGCAGGTTCGTCCGTGGTTGTCGGATCAATCGAGGGTGTGGAATTTCGCGTGTTGGTCGATACTGGTGCGTCGGCTACGATCATTTCGGATCTGATTTACAATATACTGCCCGTACGATGCCGCCCCTTGGAACGGGTTTCTATCCCGTGTTTCGCCGCTAATGGCAGTTCACTTGGCATTATTGGGCAAATTCGGGCGCAAATTTCGATTGGAGACATTAAATTGGCAGGGCCTATTTTGGTCTCTTCTTCCCTCGCCGTGCCGTGTTTGTTAGGCACTGATTTTCTCGCGAAAATGCCTATTAAGATCCTTGTAGATCAAGGCTGCATCGAACTCCCGTCGGGTTGACGGATGGCGTTCTTGCCCACACCCTCACATCCGCGCATGGCTAGTGCCTCGGTGCAGGCGTTTGTTGCGAGCACAGTCCGCATTCCGCCAGGGACACAAATGCTCGTGCCCTTGCAACTTAAAAAAACCGCTAGCCCCGGAGGCCTCGGCACATGGCATTTTGCTGGGGCCTTCAAACGCAGCTGCTAAGGGGTTAGATTTGGTGGCTGCACAGACCCTCGTAGCAGCCGACAGGGAGCCGTTCTTGCAGGTTTTGAATGTCGGATTGTCCACAACCGTCATTCCGCAAGGAACTGTGCTCGCTCACGCGACCCCGGTGCCGTTGGGAACCGGAGTCGCGGGACACGTGCATGACACGCCGCAGGTCCCACCTCCTTCCGAATCGGATGAGAAATGGTTGGGCGCGCTCTGCACAGACACGGGTGATCTGTTTCATTCGCAGCGAATTAAATTGCGCGCTCTTCTGCGAGAATTTTCCGATGTCTTTAGTAAATCTAAATTTGATATTGGCTGCACCAAGCTGCTGCGTCACCACATTGATACTGGTGACGCTGCCCCGATTCGACAAAACCCGTTTCGGCTTAGCCCGGCGGAGAAACAGCATGTTAAATCGGCTGTGGATGACATGCTGAAGGCCGATATAATTTCTCCCTCCACTAGTCCCTGGGGTGCTCCAATAGTGCTGGTCAAAAAGCACGATGGTAGTCTCCGTTTTTGCGTTGATTTTCGGTGCCTAAATAAAATCTCGGTAGCGGACGCCTACCCTCTTCCTCGTATGGACGAGTCATTGGATGCCCTGGCAGGGGCGCACTATTTCTCCACCTTGGACCTTCTGTCGGGGTTTTGGCAACTCCCCCTCGACGAATCGTCAAAACCTAAGACTGCTTTTCGGACACCACAGGGCCTTTTCGAGTTTAATAGATTGCCCATGGGTCTCCACTCGGCCCCAGCGACGTTCCAGAGGCTCATGGAGCTGGTCCTCGCTGGGCTCCAGTGGGACTCATGTCTCATTTATCTTGACGACGTCATCGTCTTTAGCCGCACGTTCGGCGAACACATCGAACGGTTGCGTGCTGTCTTCTTGAAAATGCGGGCCGCTAACTTGAAATTCAAGCCGCAGAAGTGTCACCTTCTGCGTGAGTCTGTGCGCTATCTGGGCCACATAGTTAGCCGCTCGGGCATCTCTACCGACCTTGAAAAAACCAAATGTGTTCAACATTGGCCGACCCCTACATCTGCGGGCGATGTTCGTAGTTTTATTGGTTTTGCGTCGTACTACCGCCGGTTTGTTGCTGGCTTCGCGACGATTGCCAAGCCGCTCCACGCCCTTACGTCAAAAGGGGTGGCGTTTCATTGGGGGGACGCAGAACAGGCTGCGTTCGACTCCTTGCGGAACGCGTTCGTGATGGCACCGTCCCTTGCGTACCCCGATTTTTCCGTGCCATTCGTGTTGGACACCGACGCTAGCAATACGGGGATTGGGGGTGGTTCTGTCCCAAAAAGTTGATGGCATTGAAAGGGCTGTTGCCTATGGTAGCAGAGTCTTGTCTCTTGCTGAATAAAGATACTGTGTGACCAGACGTGAGCTGCTGGCCATTGTGTTTTTTATTCAGCAATACAGGCCGTACCTGTATGGTCAGCATTTTACCGTGCGATCTGATCATTCGGCTTTACAGTACGCTCTGCGGGTTGACCAACCGTCCGGGCAGCTTTCTCGGTGGCTCGAAGTCCTTCAGGACTACGATTTCAATGTCACTTACCGTAGGGGTGCACAACACACGAATGCCGATGCGTTGTCTCGCCTTCCGCCGGCTCAAAAATGTGCGTGTTTTTTGGGCTCGGGCCATTGTAAGCCGCCACTGCCTGCGCAGGTCGCGCCTCTCACAACGGTGTCAGCCGCACTTCCCGCCGCCTCAGCGCCGATGTTGGATCACGCAGATCCAATGGCCAGTGACGATTTGCTGGGGCTAACTTTGACCAAATGGGGTCGGCACCAGGGCGAGGACATGTCGTTATTGAGGTTGCGTCGCCACGCGAATAATGCGGTTCCAAGACAGGGCAAATTTAATTCATTTGTCATGAAGCGCGGCTTGTTGATGCATTGGGATGCTGACTCGTGTCAACATAAAATCGTCGTACCATCCGCCTTGCGATGCAAGGCCGTATGGGCGGCGCATGAGCGTTTATTGCACCTGGGTGTTCATAAGACCATTGGGTTGTTGCGGTTGCAATTTTTCTGGCCGGGCATGCTGCGCGACGTCACTGACATTTTGCTGGGGTGCACCCATTGTGCGCAACGTAAACCGCCGGCTAAACCGGCATGTCCACCCCTGCAACCCATTTCGGTCTCTCGTATAAATGAGTTGGTGGCTCTCGATATTTTGGGCCCTTTTCCTACTACGCCACGGGGTAATAAGTACCTTCTGGTTGGGGTAGAGTATTTTACACGGTGGCCTATGGCCTGGGCCCTCCCCAACCAGTCGGCGGCGGCCGTTGTGGACGCCTTTGTTCAAGGCTACGTCCTGGACAAGGGCGCACCAGAACGGTTGCTGACCGATCAGGGAAGAAATTTTTCAGGAGCCTTGCTGACTGATGTGTGCCGCCTGTTGGGCACTAAGAAAGTGCGCACTTCGCCCTACCATCCCCAGACCGACGGCATGGTGGAGCGCCTTCATAGAACTCTCACCGCTATGTTATGCCATCAGGTCGATGAATCCCACCTCGATTGGGACTTGCAGGTTCCGGGGGTCCTCACCGCATACCGTATGGCACCTCACGCGGCGACGGGATTTTCCCCGTTCTTTCTAATGTACGGCAGGGATGCCTTTCCTCCCGCCGACGTTCGGCTGGAAATCGAACAGCCACCGCAAAAGTCAAAGCTCGTTGACCACTTGCGATTCAACCTCCGTAAGTTGGCCGAGGCACGGGAGGCCGCCATTGAAAATTCGGCTTCCCGCCAACGGGCGAATTTGCGACTGCGGGACCCTCGGTCGTACACGCATCGGTGGCCACCGGGAGACAGGGCATGGCTCCACTGCCCCCAGGTGCCGGTGTCCACGTCGGCCAAACTCCTCAGACCATGGCGAGGCCCGGTTGAGGTAGTGGAAGTCCTGCGTCCCCAATGTGTTAAAATTAGCTGGGGACGGCGTCGCTGGTGCGTTCACCCCTCTCGGTTAAAACCCTTCGTCACGCCACGCGTCCCTCCACAACACACACGACATGGGGGCCGAGTGTGCGACGCGTCCGACGAGCCGGATGTTGCCCCGTTGGTGCCTAACCCACAGCGCAGGCGTGTCATTCCTCCTGCAGATGACGCGGGAGTGACGGCTCCATGCAGGCCACGTTCGGCCTCAATGGACCGTGGAGCAGCAGGTGTCCCCGTGGAGATGCCTAAAGGCCCACCGGATGCTCTGGCTCATCCTCCTCCTTCCCTTGTGCCGCCGACAAAGCCTGCCATCCCCTACGATGGCCCCGCGAAACGCACGCGCGCGAAATCTCGCCGGTTGTTATGTTTTTTTTGGCATGTCTAGTGCCTTGTACATACGTTATGTTGTTAAGGGGGGTATTTATAGTGGTTTAATTGTTCTTGTTGTTCGTGAGGCACACTCACAATTCTTCTACCATTGATAATTTCGGAGTTTCTCATTGTTGCAGCCGGGACGGCTGGAGCTTCCGAAGGAGGGGGTGATGTAGAGGTGTTAACTACGCGCTGTTGCGTAACCTGCATTGCCACCAGGGCAGTGCAGCATTACCCCTGGGTACAACGGTTGGGGTCAGTCGAGGTGAAACGGATCGTGGCCAGGGTTTGGTGCGAACCAATCAGACGGTTCCACGTGGGAATGTATGATTGGTTCTACCTGGCCACGAAGGGGTATAAGACGGGTGACCCAACGGACCTCGGGGAGTTCTCTCCCCGCACGAAGATAGAAGACTGGGCTGAAGCCTAGCTAGGACCCTGGACCAGCCCTTCAGCCCTTCTAAGGGCTAAGGCTCGGCATACCCAGTGGTCAGGACCCACCGGGCCAGCGGTGGGTCAGATAGCCTCCCCTAGGTCCTAGCCGGAGGACTAGGTTAGCGGTAGACGTGTGAGTCCCGCCAAGTCCGGAGGTTGTACCTCCTTAGGTATCAAGGAGGTTAGCGGTAGACGTGTGAGTCCCGCCAGGTCCGGAGGCTGTACCTCCCTAGGGTATCGGGTGAGGGGACCGAATATCCCTCTGTGTGTGTTAAGCATTGTATAAGGAAATAATACAATAAACAGAGTGTGCCTCCTAAAGAAGTCTGCTCGTCCTTACAACACTACAGAACCAAAGAAGATAAATCAAACAGAGTATAGCAAGATTTGGAAACCATATAATGCAACACAGATGGTCAAAACACAACGCAAGGTCAGGTTGATTACGTTATTATTACTGGTAGGAACGAAGTTGTAAACTGAGTGTACCAGCCTGCAATAGATTAATGTGTCCGTCCGTCCGTCCATCCGTCCCCTTTCAATACTTTAGAAGTGAAATCTCGTGCTGTTGGGTGTAAAAAAAAATCCAATGTTCCTACCAGCCCACCCTGCAAGGACCTGTTAATTTATCTTCCGTCCTGCTGTCCACGCCCCCACGCTACTCTCCCACTACTTCCTGTCTCCCTTCCCCCCTCTCTCTTCACCCACTTGGGGTAAACTGTCCCTCAAGGATCGTAGATCGAAGCCCCCCACCGCACCTCGCTCTCTCCCTCCCTGGCCCCCCATCTCTCTCCCTCCCTGCCCCCCCGTCTCTCTCCCTCCCTGCCCCCCCGTCTCTCTCCCTCCCTGCCCCCCCGTCTCTCTCCCTCCTTCCCAACTGAACCCCCCTAACCTCTCGCTCACAAGTCGCTGAAGGTGAGGCGCCCTCTGATGTCTCTCTCTCTCTTCCTGCCGTGCCCTCGCCTCCCCGTCTCTTTGCCTCTCTCTCGCCACGTCTTTGCCCCTCGACTCTTCCAGCCCCGTCGTCTCTCTCGCTCCTTCCGAACTGTGCGCCCCTAACCTCTCCCTTAAAAATCGTTGCATGAAATTGCTCTGATGGCGATCTCTCTCTCTCTCGCTGCATCCCCCACGCCGTCAGGTCTCGCTGCCTCCCGCTCGCCACGTCTCCGCCCCTCGACTCCTGCCTCCCCATCTCTCTCTCCCCTCTTCCCCTCCCGCTCCCCGGTTCCGCCAAGTTCCTGTGCCCCTCGAAGCGAGCCCCGGTCCCTCGCTGCCATTCGTCCGCCCCCCTTCGATGCTCTCCCTCAGGCCTCCCTCGCCCCGTTCCTTGGCCCCCTCTCTCCCTCGCCCCGCTCCCGCCTCTCTCCATGGAAGCTCTCCGCGGGTCGCGTCTCCTCACTCCTCCGGACGCCGTTCGGCCTCCTGCGCACACCTCCTGCACCGCCGCCACCGCCAAAGATCCCCCGTGCAGCCTCGAACAGGCTGTCGGGGGCAAGCGCTGTTAGTGGCGAGCAGCAGCACCTACGAAGGCTACCGGCACTGTGGTACACGAGGGGGGTGGGTGGCCAGAAACCACGGCCGGCACCCCTTTGTCTCCCCAGCGGTGATGTTTTACACGTCCCACAAGGTACTACTTTTAGGCGGAGTCGATCTCGGGGAGGCCCACGACCGGTTCATATAATTGTCACACTTCTAGATTTTTGTTGTTTTTATTTTTTTACCTACGTGACTTTATCGAATAGAACCAAAGAGTATAATTGTCACACTGTTTTTGGGCCGTGAGCAAGGAAATCCAACTCGGGGTCTCTGCAGAGTTCGCTCGAGTTTGCAAACGAAAAAACTAAAACGTGTAGCGCTAAACGACCAAATCGGTGATGACAATTCCTGCTGAACGCCGCAGAAGACCAGGCCCACAACGTGGATAGCAGAGCCACGCCCCACCGGCATCAAACTCTGCCCACACATTGTAAACAAATGCAACTCGTGTAACGCGTAGGCTTTTCGCAAGCAGCATTATTCGTGAATGTTTTTGGGGGTTAGTTCGCGTTATTGTTAATGTGTCGTAACCCTCCACCACCACCGCCCGACACGGACAATCAGTAAAACAAATGCCATTGCTCCACTGTAGGGGCGGCCAGGTGGATTTTCAAGAACGCCAATGTTGGTTTCACTGTTGTTAGATTTACACATTTTGGCCGAGGAGGCGAAAATCCACGAGTTGTTAATTCACGTCAAAATCTGAGAATTCGCGGTGAATCCACAAATTTGGCCTAGTCTGCTGTATCCATCAGTCACTTTCCGCATCAGATATTAACCAACATATCCATGATGCAACGTAACAACTGCAGTCTAACTGCATTTTAAATGGATTAAATAAGCATGGACTGAATGACCATTCATTATGAATATCCCGAGGTAACACCAAAACACACTTTACGCACATTCAACAATCTAACAACAATTCTACACTATGTGCCTGTGTTCAACCAAGTTAGCGATCTTAAAACCATTCAAACTCACCACCACCACCACCACAACCAAACCACCAGAATCGTCAAATCGAAATCCCAACGAAGCGAACGGCGGTCCACAGAAGTACGTCCTGGCACGAGAAAACATTCCCCGCTCAAACACAAAGAACACCACCACCCATACACTCCACACCACCACCACCACCACCACACCACCACCACCACACCCCACACCACCACCACCACCACACCACCACCACCACACCCCACACCACCACCACCACCTCCCCTACACCACCACCACCACACCCCACACCACCACACCCCACACCACCACTACCACACCCCACACCACCACCACACCACCACCACCATACCCCACACCACCACCACCACACCCCACACCACCACCACCACACCCCACACCACCACCACACCACCACCACCACTACCACACCCCACACCACCACCACACCCCACACCACCACCACCACACCACCACCACCACTACCACACCCCACCACACCCCACCACACCACCACCACCACACCCCACACCACCACCACACCCCACACCACCACCACCACCACATCCTACACCACCACACCCCACACCACCACCACATCCCACACCACCACCACCACACCACCACTACCACACCACCACACCCACACCACACCACCTCCCCTACACCCCACACCACCTCCCCCACCCCACCACAACACACCACCTCCCCTACACCCCACACCACCACACCCCAAACCACCACACGCTACACCACCACTACCACACCCCACACCACCACCACACCCCACACCACTACCACACCCCACACCACACTCACCACACTCACCACACACACGCTCACCACACTCACCACGCTCACCACGCTCACCACACACACCACACTCACCACACACACACCACACACACCACATTCACCACAAACACACACCACACACACCACACTCACTCACCACGCTCACCACAAACGCTCACCACACACTCACCACACACACCACACCACACACACTCACCACACACTCACCACACACTCACCACACACACTCACCACACACACCACACTCACTCACCACACTCACCACACACTCACCACACACACACACCACACTCACCACAAACACACACCACACACACCACACACTCACCACACACTCACCACACACACACCACACTCACAAACACCACACTACACTCACCACACACTCACCACACCACACTCACCACACTCACCACAAACGCTCACCACTCTGTTCACACACACTGTTCACACACACTGCTCACCACACTGTTCACACACACTGTTCACACACACTGCTCACCACACTGTGCCCCGGAGAGGCCTACCCACCTGCTGGGAGGCCTACCCACCTGCCGCTGGGAGGCCTACCTACCTGCTGGGAGGCCTACCCACCTGCTGGGAGGCCTACCCACCTGCTGCTGGAGAGGCCTACCCACCTGCTGGAGAGGCCTACCCACCTGCCGCTGGGAGGCCTACCCACCTGCCGCTGGAGAGGCCTACCCACCTGCCGCTGGAGAGGCCTACCCACCTGCCGCTGGGAGGCTTACCCACCTACCGGGAGGCCTACCCACCTGCCGCTGGAGAGGCCTACCCACCTGCTGGAGAGGCCTACCCACCTGCCGCTGGGAGGCCTACCCACCTGCTGGAGAGGCCTATCCACCTGCCGCTGGGAGGCCTACCCACCTGCTGGAGAGGCCTACCCACCTGCCGCTGGGAGGCCTACCCACCTGCTGGGAGGCCTACCCACCTGCTGCTGGGAGGCCTACCCACCTGCTGGAGAGGCCTACCCACCTGCTGGGAGGCCTACCCACCTGCCGCTGGGAGACCTACCCACCTGCCGCTGGGAGGCCTACCCACCTGCTGGGAGGCCTACCCACCTGCCACTGACAGTGGTACCTGGAGCGTGCTGACGCTCAGCTGATGTGTCACACCGTGGCGAACCCCGCAGCTAACTCATTCACGTGGAGCAGGCCAAGAAACGACATTCCAGTCGTGGGCTGAGCTCAAAAGGGCTAACTCGAGCACCATCCTGCGGCGGGGAAAGGAGGCGGTGCAAGAGGTTCAGCCGAGCCCACAACAGCCAAGAATCTGCTGTCTGGGAGAGGGGGGTGGGCGCTGTTAAACCCTAGCACATGGGCGAGAAGCCGTGCATGTGTGACGAGTGCGGCAAGACGTTTTTCTCACGCTCGGCCTACAAGTATATATATTTTTCTATTCCACTTGTGTGTAAATCTGTGTATACCCCGGATATTTTAGAGATGGCAATTCTCCTGCTGTGTGTCCTACTGCTGTCCCTCCCGGCCATATCTAGTGTCACACTCAACTCTACAAACGGCTACCCTCGTTATTTTGCGTCAATACTTGTTGCTCGATTTGCCACTACACCTGCAAATGAAACAGCTCATAGACACTTCTACACTCCATCATTGTATCCTTTTAAACCCTATCTTTGTCCCATTACTTCACCAGCACTCCTTCCAAACTTCATTTTGCTCTTAAAAATAACACCATCTGCGAGCTGCTGCTATTCGTCCAAGGTTCGCCGCTCTTCATCCTTTCACAGAAAATACTTATGCAAACTGTTAATTCTACATTTCTTATTCCTGGGTGGTATTGAGCTTCATCCAGGCCCAAATGAAAAGAGCTCGTATAATTCTGTAGATTTTTCTGGCAGGAAAGGTGTTGGTGTTCTACATATCAACATCAGAGGGCTTGTGATTAAATTAAGTCAACTAAAACTAGAAGTGGCAAATCTTGATCCGGACATTTTTTGCCTAACAGAAACATTTCTCACTCCTGCCGTCAATAACTTGCAGATTACGATTGAAAACTACAACCTTTTTCGGCTTGACTGAGGATCTAAAGGAGGTGGAATTGCCATCTATGTTCGTAACACTATTGCATGTTCACCAGCTCACTCTTTGTTTAAAAAATGTTGCTTTGAAGGTCTGGCTCTCAGAATAACTCTCCCAAATAATCAACAGATATTGGTAGTGTGCTGCTATAGACCGCCTTGTGGGAAGGATGTTGAAGCTGCATCGGCACTGAGAGAGCTTTTTGGGGGCCTCCCTAAAGGTGAAATAATTTTAGTGGGTGATCTAAATTGGAATTGGCTAAACCTGCCGGCCGTGGCCACAAATTTTACAAATGAATTTAACTTGTTTCAATTAATAAATGTCCCCACAAGACCCAACCTAAAAAATCCGGGACAGTCAACTCTGCTTGACGTCCTATTGACAAATGCCCCTCACAATTTCGCACTGACTGGTGTTCTGGGTAATAACCTTAGTGATCACTCCTTCATTTTTGGTGTGAGATCATCAGCCAGACCCAAAGCCCCCCTAAAATTGTTGAGAAGCACTCTTTGAGGCACTTCAGCACTCAGGCATTTACAAATGATGTGCTTCACTCGGATATTGATAAGGTCTGTGATATACCCAACCTGACTACGGCTTGGGAGACTTTCAGGTACACATTTCTCCAAATTCTTAACAAACATGCTCCGTTGGTTAGATTTAAAACTAAAGGCAACCGCCCACCATGGTATGATCCTTTGATTACAAAGCTCATGAAAACTAGGGACAAGGCTTGGGCATGTGCTCAGAAAAGTAATTTGGTAAATGACTGGCTAGAAAACAGGATTTTAAGGAATAGATGCGTAAAAAATACGGCATGCAAAAAATGCCTATTTTTCCTCCACTCTCCTGGAATCACATGGAAATGCCAGGATTTTTTGGAAAACAATCAAATCTATCGAAAAGGCATCCAAAACAGAAAATCTGCCCGTTGAGCTTCACCGAAATGGGGAATATTTTTCAGATCCCAAAAAAATAGTTGACAATTTTAACCTTCATTTTTCTGAAGCTGGTAATCTTTTTGATAATGTATTGGGAGTCACCCCTGCTCCTGCAAATTCCTACACCCCTGTCCAAACATTAAACGAATTTAGTTTCCAACCAATCCACGAAAGTAATGTTCTGAAACAACTGTCCTACCTCAAAGGGTCCTCCTCTACCGGAGCAGATAGTTTTCCCGTCTTTGCTCTACTGTTGGTCACCTAATATACAAACCTATAGCCCATATTTTCAACCTGTCCATCAAAGAAGCATCAGTTCCTCTAGAATGGAAACATTCCTATGTCCGCCCACTTCACAAAGGGGGCCCTAAAGATGATCCCAATAACTACCGACCTATCTCAATTTTGTCCCCATTGATGAAAATTTTTGAAAAATTATTGAACTACCAAATTAGCAGTTTCCTGTCCACCAACAATCTACTACATCTAAAACAATCTGGGTTCCGGAAAAAATACAGCACCACATCTGCTGCATTAGACTCTTTGAATCAAATTTACAATAGCCTTGATAATAAGCAGTACTGTGTCTGTCTTTTTCTTGACCTGTCCAAAGCTTTTGATACAGTTGACCACAACACCCTGCTTAGTAAACTAAGTTGCCTCGGTTTTTCCGAGAACACAGTACAATGGTTAAAAAATTACCTCTTTTCTCGCACCCAAACTGTATTCACAGATGGTTGGAGGTCAAACAGTGTTAAGATAACAAAAGGGGTTCCACAGGGTTCCATCCTCGGCCCCCTCTTGCTCTCTCTTTATGTCAATGACTTGGGCACTGAACTGGATCATTCCAGGGTAAATCTTTTTGCAGATGACACGATACTGATTACTGCTGGCCGCTCTCCGGATGACGTGATTGCTAAGCTCCAGGGTGATTTCAACAAACTACAACATCAGCTAGTTTCTCTTAAACTAGTCCTGAATACCTCCAAAACCAAGGTGCTATGCTTCTCTCCGGGACTAAAGCAGGAAGTTATTTTTCCCCAATTACATTCCTTGAATAATTATCAAATAGAGCAAGTCAAGATCTATAAGTATCTTGGGGTCATCCTGGATTCAAAACTTAGTTTTGAAGATCACATTGATTATATTGGTAAAAAGACAAAAATAAAAATTGGTTTTCTGTATCGACACAAGCACTGCTTCCCCCCAATGTTCCGTTTGGAATTGATAAAAGCTACCATACTGCCTCTACTTGACTACTGTGACATCGTGTATAAATCAGCCCCAAGTACTGTACTGAAGAAGCTTAATTCCATCTATCACTCGGCCTTAAGATTTGCATTGAACTGCCCATATAGGACTCACCACTGTGATCTCTACATTGAGTCAAACTTAACATCTCTTAATGTTCGACGGCTTGTGCACCAGATCTTATTTATTCACGATGTCCTTACAAAAAATTCCGCAGACTACCTACTGGATCTCCTCTCTGTTTCAAAGAACAAATATGACCTCAGGTCTTCGCTCATTTACCAGCTTCACATTCCCTATTGCCGTACAAAAACTGGAGGAAGGTCCTTTGCTATTGATGCCCCCAGGGTCTGGAATGCTATTGCCAATAAACTGCAACTTGAATCACTACCTATGAGATCTTCACTCAAAACTGCTCTAGAGGAGTTGTACAACCCTAGCTGCCACTGCTATTCAGTGGCCTAAAATATGGGTCTAGATTTTGGTGTTATAATTTATTTATGTAGTTTATTGTTAAAAATTCGGTCACAGTCCCTATGATCACTGTTACATTGGATTCATGGCTTTTATTTTGGTGATTTTCGAAAAGTTTTTTTTTGTTTTGGCCATGTTTTTGTTTATAGTAGTACGGAGTTAGACTGATGGCCTTAATCTTAGTTGTCTTGTGGTTGTTGTTGTTATTTGACTTGCATCCCACTGGGATTTTTGCACACAGCATTGGTGTACGGTGCTATTTTAGGAATATTTTGATATTTTTTTCCTGTATTTTCTGTTTGCACAGTCACATAACCACTGTAAGATATTTTCTTGTTCATGTTTTTGTTTGTTGCGGTTGCACCCGATTCAAGAGCCGAATGGCTCACAGGGCTATACCAAATAAATGAACTATGAACTATGTCCTAGTTCGACAAAATCTACGTCAACACGTAATACAAAACTACAATTCGTGTTGCAGAGAATGAACCTCCTCTACGTGTAACCTTTGAGTGGTATGCCACGTAACTGATTAATGATCCGAGTGTTCTCCCTATTTCAAAGACAATGAGTTGCTCCAGAGGGAGATGCTTCCTGAAAACACAAAAATACCCTTGTTTGGTTCTTTCCTCCAGTCTCATCCCTTCACCTGATGAAGGCCACTTGTGTTGTGGCCGAAACGTCGTGAGAATTTTATTGCGTGATTTTATTTGATCAATTTATTATTTTATTCTCATTCTACGTGGTGACTTTACCTAAAGAACCAAAGAAGATGAATCCTTGCAGTCACGAAAGCTTTAAATCGAAAAACAAAAATACCCTTTGACCTGTATCACAATAACAATGAGTCTCACCTGAGTAAGCTGTACAGGTTACTTCCATAACACACACTTTGTCCTAACATCACTTATTCAATGTTTGACCCTTACAGACAAAATGTTACATGTACGCACACAATCAGACAAGTATTAATTCTAAATTATTGACAGGCATATTAACAAAATTGAATTACTGCACTGAAATATACTGCATCAGGTTACATCGCATTAACATGAAGCTATTTTTAAAAATACGCACCGTCTGCTTAACAGTGTATGTACAACGTGCTATTGTATTGTCATTCAAAACGAGTAGGCCATTGCATGCTGGCGTCTGGGTCAAAATTGCTCAAATTCTAAACATTACCTACAAACTCCACAACTAAGATGCCACATCAATCATCGCCCCCTACTGACAGGCTCTTGTCCACATGCAGGCCGGTGCAGGGCCACCACCTTGTGCCACACAGGGGCAGCTGCTACTTGGGGATGCTCTTCAAGTGTTTGAGACGAGATACAAAACTCCGAATTGCCAGAGGCGATTAAGCAAGCACCATATAAATGGATTTTAAAACCGAGTGAATGCTTGGGAGCTTATTGGCTCTCGCTCCTGGTTCGAGATCTACCCAACCCACAGGTCCACAAAAACTGGCCGCTCTAACCATGCAGGTTTAACCTAGGAACTGAGTGTCCAACTTCACATTCTTGTCATTAAAGGCCTGTGACAAAGGTGCATCCATTGGAGCGACCAGAGTGGAGTCGGCTCCGGGAGAGGCAACCACCTTGCCCCACGGCGCTCCTCCACTTCGAGGTCTGCGGAGTACTTCGCCACCACCACCAGCGTGGCGATCTTCACGGCTGTGCTCACTTTGGTTCTGCTGCTATCGCAGCCAGTGGTGGAACTCCTCGGAGGATCTCGGCGTGGGGGTTCGAACATCAACGGCTCCAACACCACCACCACCACCACCACGATCAACAACTACTCGGGACTCGTGAAGGACGTCTCTCCACCGGCAGCGGTCGCCACCTGGGGACCGATGTTCACCAGTGCCAGGACATAGTGGACAGCGTGCTCCCTGCTCTACTGCAGGCTATGGGTCAGCTGAGCGGCAGCTGCCAGGACATAGTGGACAGCGTGCTCCCTGCCCTGCTCCACGTCGTGCGTCAGCTGTACAGCGGCTGCAAGGAGGCCATCGGCTCCACCGTGCCGCTGAACACCCCGCACATCGCCGTGCGTCTCCGGCGTTTCGTACGTCGCAGAGTTGAGTGAGCAACATCCATCGTCGTCGTCACCATCAGCCACGGTCAATCCACTAGCGGGTAGAGACCTCCCCCGTGCCGTCGCCACCTCCCACGATGCCGCTGTGCGGTGATCCACCCAGCGCCTGACACGTGGAGCGATTTCATTGCTTGATCTCCCCACTGGGCATCCTCTCGGATGACCCCCTCGCCGCCCATCGGCATCTCTCGCCCCCTTCGCGCCCTCCACCGTCACCCTCAACTCTACTCGCGGTTAAATTTTGATTTAAAGCTTTTGTGATTGCAGTAATTCATATTCTTAGCTCTTCCGGTAAAGTCATGTTGAAGGGAAACAATAAAATAAATATATATAAAAAATATAAATTCTCACGACGTTTCGACACACCTGAAGACGACCGTTTGTGTTATGGTCGAAACGTCATGAGAATTTTTATTGTTTTATATATATTTTATTATTTTGTTTCCCTTCAACGTGACTTTACCGAAAGAGCTAAGAATATCCACTCACGGTGTTTTCAACAGCCTGGTTGGGCACTGGAACGATATCCCGGACAGTACCGGATTAAGCTCGTGCGGGTCCTGTGGCATATATTATAATGGTGCCCAAAATAAAATAAAAAAACACAATTATCAAAACGCAAAGTTTACACATCTACCGGGTCTCCACTTGACTTTGGATTGTCTCGGAGGAAGTCCACCCACACCTCCACTTCCACAAACTGCTGGGAGTTGCCTCGCTCTGCCTCACAGTCAGAAATCTCCTCCTGCTTCACGTTGCCTCTGTCGATGTGAAGGTCCCATTTTGGAGTTGAATCTTCATCTTCACATTTCACCTTCACTCCTTTGCTCTTCACTTCTTCACATTTCACCATCACCTCTTCATGTTTCACCCCGATACCTTTAAAAGTGTCCAAGCTGGGATTTTCTTCCGGTTCTTGTTTCATGAGGGATGGGCTCATGGTGGCACTTTGACTTTCACAAGCTGATTTCAGACTCCACTCCTTGTGGATCTTCTGATGCTTCTGTGTTCTCTGGTGTACTTGAAGTTGTTGTTGCTGTGCAAACGTTATCCCGCACGGAGTGCACCTGAAGGGTTTCTCTCCTGTGTGTGTTCTCTGGTGTACTACAAGAGTAGATGAATGTGCAAACGCCTTCACGCACATACTGCACTTGAAGGGTTTCTCTCCCGTGTGTGTTCTCTGGTGTTCTACAAGAAGAGATGAACGTGGAAACGCCTTCATGCACACACTGCACTTGAAGGGTTTCTCTCCCGTGTGTGTTCTCTGGTGTGCTACAAGAGTAGATGAATGTGAAAACGCCTTCATGCACACACTGCACTTGAAGGGTTTCTCTCCCGTGTGTGTTCTCTGGTGTGCTACAAGAGTAGATGAATGTGAAAACGCCTTCCCACACACAGTGCACTTGAAGGGTTTCTCTCCCGTGTGTGTTCTCTGGTGCTCTGTCAAATTTCCAGTCCGGTCCGTGCTGTATGCACACCGGTCGCATTGTTGACTTGCCCTACCGAGCTGCGCTGAGTGCATTTGCTCCATCAGACCAATTCTGCAGAGGAAGCGTCAGCTGCAGACAGAAAAAAATAATATCCACACTATCTACACTTCAGTATCGATGCACAGAGGAAAGCATATACACACAGTAACACGTGACTTACACGTCTATACTTATTCACATATTCATGATATAGTGGAAAAGTGTCCCAAATTCATCACACGGACTGTTATGGCACACAATGAGAGGGCAAATGGTTATAAACATGCCTGGAAGCCCTCGTATCTTCAAAATGAATGTTCACCAAAAACTCCGAGCACACAATTTCAGCTGTCTGGCTACAAAAGGAATATTTATGAGAGCTAAATTCAGCTGACATAGCAAAGGGTGTTGAAAACAATATTATTTGTGTTAGGCAGAAATGCATAAATTAACGTTCAATCGCAACTTAGAGGTGTGAATCCAGGCTCAGATGTCCTTGAATGCTGGGATGAACAGTTCCCACTTCAGCTGAATGTGTGTGCTGTGTTCACCTCCTGTTTCCATTATTATAAAGAGTTCCAGAGGAAAACAAAAATAAACTACTGTTATGATAAAACCTCCGTGTTCGACAGAGTTAATAGACGTTACTGCAAACACAAACTGTACACTGTCACTGGGTAAACAGGCGGTGGCGTGTCTAGAATCATGCCTGGCCACCTTCATCTGCTCAGCATTAATGCTTCCTCACTGCACCAAGTAATTAATTGAGGATCAACGAACATAGCCGAGGCTAACTGGAGTTTGCGTGTCTCTCTCCGTGGTGAGATGTTAACTACCTCACCTGGTATACAGGAAGTCGTGGGTTCGATCCCGACCCTGACACCTGCTGTATATTTGGAGTTTGCGCGTCTCTCCGCTGAGTGTCTTTGACCGATAGACATTGACACACGTATTCTTGTTTCTTTCATTAAAGTTACGTAGATAGAAAATAACAATAACAGATAATAGAATTACATTAAATAAAGACCATTTGTGTTGCGATCAAAATGACGTGAGTTTTTTTGCTTTATTCACAATTATTTATTTATTGTATTGCTATTTTTATTTAATTTTCTATCTACGTGACTTTACCGAAAGAACCAAGAATATTAATTCCTGCAGTCACCAAAGTTTTCAGTCAAAACATTCACACACGTTGACAAAGCCTCACCTTGTGTTGTTGTGGGCAGGTCGCTTCTGATAACAAGAGTGGTATAGCAGCTCAAGCGGGCTTGGCCTGCTAACAAAAGAACGAAAATCAAAACTGCGTGAATATTTACAATAAAACAAAGTTACAAAGTGGCGAGCCGGGTGAAGACAAATTAAACTTAAGCGAGATAATTAAAGTGAACGCAATCAGGCGAGGGCAGGAGGCAGGGCCCCGCGTGGCTAGGCCCCGCGTTGTAAAGTTCCAACCTGGACATCGATTCCAATGCTCGCTGCTACTCAACTGACATCCCTACGAGAGAGAGCGAGGCTCTACCTTGGTTAACAACAACAACCACCACCACAACCACCACCACCACGACAACCACAACAACCACAATCGCAATGATAATTTCTCACCTCGGATTTCAGTGCAGGAAGCGTTAGTTTCCTGCTACCTCGTGACGTCACCCGGCAGCAGGTGACATGACGTCACATCTGGGGTACGAAACACGCTCCTCCCACAATGAGCCGCTCCGTAACTGAATAAATTAGAGAATGAATAAATTATGTTAATGTAACATGTCCCATATGTCGTGGGCAATGAACCCGTCGCAATAAACTCGTGACGGCTTTAACGAACACATTATGCTAATGAGCCGCCAGTCACTGGGCGTAGCTTTGCCCAAATAAGGATTGGCACTGGAACGCAATCGGCAGTGACCCAAGCGGAGGTGACGTCACGCTCAAGAGCGCGGTGGAATACCTTGGTGACATGACGTCACTAGCAAGGTACACCTCACCCTGGCGTTTCACGCCGATGAGGTAATGCAGAGTGGTGACGTCACAGAGCGGGGTTGGAGTTTAAGTTGATTTAGATTCATTTTACATTGTTCCCTCCCTTGGGTGTGTGGGCTCAGCTACAACAACGTGGACATTATTGTGTATACACTGTGTGTGTGTGTACACTGTGTGTGTATACACTGTGTGTCTGTGTATACTGTGTGTGTGTGTACTGTGTGTGTGTACACTGTGTGTGTGTACACTATGTGTGTACACTGTGTGTGTGTACAGTGTGTGTGTGTGTACACTGTGTGTGTGTGCACTGTGTGTGTGTACAGTGTGTGTGTGTGTACACTTCTAGATTTAAAGCTTTCGTGACTGCAAGGATCCATACTCTTTGGTTCAAAGGGTAAAGTCACGTAGGTCAAAGATGTTGTACTGTCCCCTGACGATATCCTTGTCAGCTTCGATGTGGTCTCTTTGTTCACCAAGGTCCCAGTACCTGATACCATTGAAATAATTGAAAATTTGGTCCAACATGGACTAGACCCCGACACACCTGCACTGGTTAGGCACTGCCTCAACAATACCTACTTTACTTGGAATGGCTCCTACAAACAAAATGAGGGTACCCCCATGGGATCCCCCTTATCACCAGTGATAGCCAATATTTTCATGGAGAAATTTGAATCAGACGCCATCCAGACTTCCACCCTCAGACCTTCCCTGTGGAAGAGATATGTGGATGACACTTTCGTCATTTGGCCACATGGCCTCCCAGCTTTGAACCTTTTCCTACACCACATCAATTCCAAACATCCCGCCATCAAATTCACCATGGAAGTGGAGAAAGATGGCAAGCTACCATTCTTAGATGTTCTGTTTGAGAGGAGACCTGATGGCTCATTGGGGCATTCTGTCTACAGGAAACCCACCCACACAGATTCCTACTTGAAACCTGATTTCCACCACCACCCAGCCCAAAATAATTCTCTCATCAAAACTTTATACCATAAGGCTCATTGCATTTCGGACGAACACCACCTGACCAGTGAATTAAAACATGTACACCTGGCCCTCAAAAGGAATGGTTACTCTGACCGTATAATCCGCCAAGCTGTTTCTCCCTCCATACAGAAACAACAACTTGATACTCCGGTCAAAACCATCACACTACCATATATAGCAGGCGTTACTAAAAAGATTTCCAAAATTCTAAACAAACACAAGATCCAGGTTCGGTTCAATACAGTACACAAAATTCGTGATCTGATCCCATCCGTGAAGGATGTCATTCCTGACTTACAGTACCCCGGGGTTTACAAATTGAGTTGTACCTGCGGTGATTGCTATATCGGGGAGACAAAGCGACATGTCTCTGACCGAATCCGCGAGCACAAATCAGATTTGAAACACGGCAAAACGAATTCTTCTGCCGTGGCTGATCACTGTTACAACGCTGTGGGTGATCACGATATCATTTTCTCCGATACCAAGGTTCTTTGCAAACCCACGGGTTTTTATCAGAGATTTGTTCACGAGGCAATTCAGATCTACAAACACAGACACAATTTCAACCGAGATGGTTTCAAATTTAGCAACCATTGGAAAGATGTTCTAAATCGAACTAAACATTAAACTAATTTCAATGGTACAGTATATTTTTCAAGTAGTGGTACCCCAAACTTTCGCAGCTCTTATAAATTCCCTTTTCACACCATCAATAGGTAAACTCTCCCCCCCCCCCTCCCGCGCCAAACGGCAAGTCCACCGGCACGTACAACACCTCTTTTCTAAAATCGGCCAATCAAATGCTAATTTTTCTTTGCTAATTTCTTTGTCAGGACACCATGTTTGCTCGCACAAAGTTTAAAGGTCCGCGGTCTGAGCGTGGTTGTGTTTCGCTAAATTCTCCTGTTTGATTTGTACTAGGTGCCTCAGTGAATGTATATGCTCTGACTTTAACATAGCTATTTCTGTGACCAGTTACAAGCTAATCATTCAGCTATTTCAATGCTAAATTCTATGCTAATTCCTTTGTCAAGGGGTGCCTCTGCGGATGTGTATACTTTAACTTATCTATTTCAATGAGCCATTTCAATGCTAAATTATATGCTAATTCCTTTGTCAAGGTGCTTTGTTTCTTCTCACACAGCTTAAAGGTCGTGATCTGCGCGTGGCTTTTTCCACTCCAGCGCTGTCCTCCAGACAGTCTCGTCCCTTCACCTGATGAAGGCCGCTTGTGTTGTGGCCGAAACGTCGTGATTTTTGTTATTTTATTTTTTACCTACGTGACTTTACCCAATAGAAGCAAAGCGTATGGATCCTAGCAGTCACGAAAGCTTTAAATCTAGAATAGAAATGTAATGCAATACAACACAGAGAGTCGGCCAACATAAGAGTCAACACCCCACCTTGTTGATAACGTTCTTCCAAAGATTGCTCAATTTGAAAGAGAGACAAAACACAGACAAGGAGACACACAGACAGAGAGAGATAGAACACAGAGACACACAGAGAGAGATACACACATACAGTGAGGGAAAAAAGTATTTGATCCCCTGCTGATTTTGTACGTTTGCCCAATGACAAAGAAATGATCAGTCTATAATTTTAATGGAAGGTTTATTTGAACAGTGAGAGACAGAATAACAACAAAAAAATCCAGATAAACGCATGTCAAAAATGTTATAAATTTATTTGCATTTTAATGAGGGAAAAAAGTATTTGACCCCTCTGCAAAACATGACTTAGTACTTGGTGGCAAAACCTTTGTTGGCAATCACAGAGGTCAGACGTTTCTTATAGTTGGCCACCAGGTTTGCACACATCTCAGGAGGGATTTTGTCCCACTCCTCTTTGCAGATCTTCTCCAAGTCATTAAGGTTTCGATGCTGACGTTTGTCAACTCGAACCTTCAGCTCCCTCCAGATTTCCTATGGGATTAAGGTCTGGAGACTGGCTAGGCAACCCCAGGACCTTAATGTGCTTCTTCTTGAGCCACTCCTTTGTTGCCTTGGCTGTGTGTTTTGGGTCATTGTCATGCTGGAATACCCATCCACCATCCATTTTCAATGCCCTGGCTGAGGGAAGGAGGTTCTCACCCAAGATTTGACGGTACATGGCCCCGTCCATCGTCCCTTTGATGCGGTGAAGTTGTCCTGTCCCCTTAGCAGAAAAACACCCCAAAGTATGTTTCCACCTCCATGTTTGACGGTGGGGATGGTGTTCTTGGGGTCATAGGCAGCATTCCTCCTCCTCCAAACACGGCGAGTTGAGTTGATGCCAAAGACCTCCATTTTGGTCTAATCCGACCAAAACACTTTCACCCAGTTGTCCTCTGAATCATTCAGATGTTCATTGGCAAACTTTAGACGGGCATATATATGTGCTTTCTTGAGCAGGGGAACCTTGCAGGCGCTGCAGGATTTCAGTCCTTCACGGTGAAGTGTGTTATCAATTGTTTTCTTGGTGACTATGGTCCCAGCTGCCTTGAGATCATTGACAAGATCCACCCGTGTAGTTCTGGGCTGATTCCTCACCGTTCTCATGATCATTGCAACTCCCCGAGGCGAGATCTTGCATGGAGCCCCAGGCCGAAGGAGATTGACAGTTTTTTTGCGTTTCTTCCATTTGCGAATAATCGCACCAACTGTTGTCACCTTCTCACCAAGCTGCTTGGCAATGGTCTTGTGGCCCATTCCAGCCTTGTATAGGTCTACAATCTTGTCCCTGACATCCTTGGAGAGCTCTTTGGTCTTGGCCATGGTGGAGAGTTTGGGATCTGATTGATTGATTGCTTCTGTGGACAGGTGTCTTTCATACAGGTAACAAGCTGAGATTAGGAGCACTCCCTTTACGAGTGTGCTCCTAATCTCAGCTCGTTACCTGTATAAAAGACACCTGGGAGCCAGAAATCTTTCTGATTGAGAGGGGGTCAAATACTTATTTCCCTCATTAAAATGCGAATCATTTTATAATATTTTGACATGCGTTTCTCTGGATTTTCTTGTTGTTATTCTGTCTCTCACTGTTCAAATAAACCTAACATTAAAATTATAGACTGATCATTTCCTTGTCAGTGGGCAAACGTACAAAATCAGCAGGGGATCAAATACTTTTCTCCCTCACTGTAGGCACACAGAGAAACAACGCCTCTGTGTCGAGGCCTTAAATAGAGAGAGAGGGGTGCAGAGAGAGAGAGGGGAGGGGTTTAGAGAAATCCGCGAGTCAATGCAAGGCCGTAGCCATGGAGTCAACATTGGGGGGGGAACAAATCTACCAGGGGCTCTGGGGTCTCCCCCCCCCAGAAAGAAAATCTAAATTTGAAAACTAATTTTTAAAATATTGAAAAATTTCACTAACACATGGGATGGAATTTGTATTATTTGATACAATATTGTATAATATTGTATTGTATTACATTGCTCTGTTGTTTATTTTTTAACTTTTCTTGTTTCATAGTATGTAATGGCAGAGATTAGGGATTCATAAAGTACAACGCAATCATACAAACACAAATCTACACATTGTTACATGAAGACAAGTCCACATTTTGTGGCCAAGGTTTAGCAAATTGTTTTTATTAACATAGCATAGCAATTATTATTTTAAATAATATTTTTATAGCAATAAATTGGGGGAGACATTTTGAGCATGTTTGATTATTGTGGGGGGATATGTCCCCCACCAATATATATTATAATTATTATAATATATTATAATTACGGCCTTGTGTCAATGAGAGATTTGGAACTTTGGTGACTGCAGGAAATAATAATAACACGAGTACACGCAGAGAGAGAGAAAGCACACTTATATTCTTGGTTCTTTCGGTAAAGTCACCACGTAGAAGGGGAAACAATAAAATAATTAAAATATTAAACAATAAAATTCTTACGACGTTTCGACTGCACCACAAGCAATCATCATTAGGTGTGAAAACCACAGCAAGAAACCACAGCAAGAAAATGTTCTTGCTGTGGTTTTCACACCTGATGATGATTGCTCGTCTTGCAGTCGAAACGTCGTGAGAATTTTATTGTTTGATATTTTTATTATTTTATTGTTTCCCTTCTACGTGGTGGTGACTTTACCGAAAGAACCAAGAATATGAATCCCTGCAGTCAAGAAAGCTTTAAATCAAAAGCACACTTAATCAAAGAAACTGAGTAAAATTTTTGAAATGTAATGCAATGCAACACAGAGAGTCGATCAACACACAATAAACGCATAGCCTGGTAGATTACTTTCTTACAAAGATTGCTCAACTAAGCGAGATAATTGAAGCAAACGCGATCAGGCGAGGGCAGGAGGCAAGGCCCCGCGTGGCTAGGCCCCGCGTTGTAAAGTTCCAACCTGGACATCGATTCCCATGCTCGCTGCTACTCAATTGACATCCCTGAGAGAGAGAGCGAGGCTCTACCTTGGTAAACAACAACCACCACCACAACAACCACCACAACAACCACGACCACCAACACGATAATAATTTCTCACCTCGGATTTCAGTGGAAGAGCGAAACGAACGCTTCCTGTTACCTCGTGACGTCGCGCGGCAGCAGGTGATATGACGTCACGTCCGGGGTACAAGACACTCCCCTAGCACGAGCGGCTCCGTAACTGAATAAAATTATGTTAATGAGCTCGGGCCATATGTCGAGGGATGGGGGCGTGGGTGCTGAACCCGTCCCAATCAACTCGCGACGGCTTTCACGAACTCATTATGTTAATGAGCCGCCAGTCACTGGGCGTAGCTTTGCCCAAATAAGGAATGTACAGGAACAGATATCGGCAGTGACCAAGCAGAGGTGACGTCACGATCAAGGGCGCGGTGGACGGGGGTGGGGTGAATACCTTGGTGACATGACGTCACTAGCGAGGCACACCTCCCAACGGCGTTTCACACCGATGAGGTCATGCTGAGTGGTGACGTCACAATCAGGGATGGAGTTTAAGTTGATTTAGATACATTTTCCATTGCTCCATCTCTTGAACAGAGACCCTTGCGTGCGTGAGCTCAGCAACTACAACGTGGACATTACTGTGTGTACACGCTGTTTCTGTGTGTACACACTGTTTCTGTGTGTACACTGTGTACAGACTGTGTGTGTACACAGACTGTGTGTGTGTACACACACACACAGTCTGTACACAGAGAAACAGTGTGTACACAGTTTTTGTGTGTACACACTGTTTGTGTGTACACACTATGTGTGTACACTATGTGTATACACTGTGTGTGTGTACACTGTGTATACACACTGTGTGTATACACTGTGTGTGTACACTGTGTATATACTGTCTACACTGTGTGTGTGTACACTGTGTGTACAGTGTGTTGTGTGTACACTGTGTGTACACACTGTGTGTGCCTGTATCTCTGTGTGTGCCTGTGTCTCTGTGTGTGTGCCTGTGTGTGACACCTGATAATGATTGCTTCTGTTGCAGTCAAAACGTCGTGAGAATTTAATTGTTTTATATTTTTATTATTTTATTGTTTCCCTTCTACGTGACTTTACCGAAAGAACCAAGAATAAATATCAGCTCTATGTTTTCAAGTAAATACATTTTGGGTAGTGAATAAATTATAGTCTTAATAAGCTACACATGACGAATTGTAGGCAATTATAGTTATAATCAAAGACATTTTTAAACAATCACGTGGTCCCTGTAGTCACCGTTAGAGACACAAAATCTGCTTGAAAACAGTTTATCAACATATATGAATACATTGATTCGAATAAGCAGAGATAATTTCCTATTTATGGCATGCCAGCTATGTGTCAGTTTTCGATATCAACATCACCTTATAAAAGAAAAACATTAAAAAAATAAGTGCACAACTTTATCCGTGATGAACGCTGCACTTTCCGTCATTTTCATGCAGGGGGCGCTGTAAACCTACACGCACCCCCTGCATGCGAACGACGGACGCGCAGGGACAGACGCTCGATTACGTTGGAATCGATCTGCAGACGACCAGCAGCTCCGTGTCGCCTTATCTCGATCCCGCGATCCCTTACCAGGTGAAAGTCCGCATCGAACCGGACCCCCAGCAAGGCCATTGTCTACTTAACGAGGGAAAATTCACGCGAAATGTCCTTTTCAACGAAGTCTTCCAGATGTAAATTGATACAAGCTTTTAATGAAGAAATAAAATAATCTAATTCAAAACACAACACAATTGAAAGATGTTTCATTTTAAAACTTCAAAACGGAGCACGGGGCGCTTGCGTGAATGCGTCCTTCGTGTGCCGTAAATGTTGTGACTTTCCTGGCCGAAGGCCCTAAAATGCTTGGACCCTTATTGGTGCACAGCGTCTCAACAACAGCAGTGGGGTTTGCTTCAACCGATAGATACGAACATCCAGACGTGAATCAGCAAAAGGCATTTATAGCCCTAGTTAGACAAAATCGACGTCAACACGTAACACAAAACTACAATTCGTGTTGTAGAGAATGTACCTCCTCCTATACGTGTAACTTGTAAGTGGTATGCCTTGTAACTGATGAATGATCCGAGCGTGCTCCCTATTTCAAAGACAATGAGTTGCTTCAGAGGCCGACGTTTCGTGAAACACAAAAATACCCTTTGACCTGTATCACAAGAACAACGGGTCTCACCTGAGTTCTCTGTACAGGTTACTTCCAAAACACACACACGCACTTTGTCCTAACATCACTTATTCAATGTTTGACCCTCAGACTTACATGCACACGCACAATCAGACAAGTATTCATTCTAAATTATTGACAGGCATTTTAACAAAATTGAATTACTGCAGTGAAATATACTGCATCACGTTACATCGCATTAACAAGAAGCTATTTTTAAAAAAATATGCACCGTCTACTTAACAGTGTATGTACAACGTACTATTGCCATTTGCACGCTGGCGTCTCGGTCAAAATTGATAACATTCTAAACATTACCTACAAAGTCACGTAGAAGGGAAATAATAAGATAATAAAATAATCAAATAAAATTCTCACGACGTTTCGGCTTCTTGCGAACGTCGTGAGAATTTTATTTCGTTTCATTTTTATTATGTTATTTCCCTTCTACGTGACTTTACCGAAAGAACCAAGAAGATGAATCCCTGCAGTCACGAAAGCTTTAAATCGAAAAATTACCTACAAACTACACAGCTAAGATGCCAGATCAACCAACGCCCCCTACTGACAGGCTCTTGTTCACATGCAGGCCGGTGCAGGGCCACCACCTTGTGCCACACAGGGGCAGCTGCTACTTGGGGATGCTCTTCGAGTGTCTGAAACGAGATACAAAACTCTGAGTTGCTGAGACAATCTTGATTTGAAGTTTGTGACTGCAGGGATCCATACTCCTTGGTTCTTTCGGTAAAGTCACGTAGAGGCGATTAAGCAGGCACTATATAAATGCAATTGATAAAATAGTGAATGCTTGGGAGCTTATTGGCTCTCGCTCCTGGTTAGAGATCAACCCAACCCACAGGTCCACAAAGACTGGCCGCTCTTACCATGTAGGTTGAACCTAGGAGCTGAGTGTTCAACTTCACATTCTAGTCATTAAAGGCCTGTGACAAAGGTGCATCTATTGTAGCGACATCGTCTCTGGCTTACACATCTACCGGGTCTCCACTTGACGTTGTATTGTCTAGGAGTAAGTCCACCCACACTTCCACAAACTGCTGGGATCCATACTCTTTGGTTCTATTCGATAAAGTCACGTAGGAAAAAAATAAAACAAAAAATCACGACGTTTCGGCCACAACACAAATGGCCTTTTTTGTTGTTTTATTTTTTACCTACGTGACTTTACCGAAGAGAACCAAATAGTATGGATCCTTGCAGTCACAAAAACTTCAAATCTAAAACTGCTGAGAGTTGCCTCACTCTGCCTCACAGTCAGAATTCTCCTCCTGCTTCACGTTGCCTCCATCGATGTGAAGGTCCCATTTTGGAGTTGAATCTTCATCTTCACATTTCACCTTCACTTCTTCCCTCTTCACCATCACTTCTTCACATTTCACCTTCACTTATTTCCTCTTCAGCCATCACCTCTTCATATTTCACCTTGATACCTTTAAAAGTGTCCACGCTGGGATTTTCTTCCGGTTCGTGTTTCATGAGGGATGGGCTCATGGTGGCACTTTGACTTTCACAAGCTGATTTCAGACTCCACTCCTTGTGGATCTTCTGATGCTTCTGTGTTTTCCGGTGTTCTATAAGATGTGGTGACTGTGCAAACGCCTTCCTGCACCGAGTGCACCTGAAGGGTTTCTCTCCCGTGTGTGTTCTCTGGTGTATTACAAGAGCAGGTGACCGTGAAAATGCTTTCCCACAAACACTGCACTTGAAGGGTTTCTCTCCCGTGTGTGTTCTCTGGTGTGCTACAAGAGTAGATGAATGTGCAAACGCCTTCTCACACACATTGCACTTGAAGGGTTTCTCTCCTGTGTGAGTTCTCTGGTGCCGTATCAAATCTCCAGTACGATCCGTGCTGTATGCACACCGGTCGCATTGGAGCCTTGTCCTACCGAGCTGCGCTGACTGCCTTTGCTCCATCAGACCAATTCTGCGGAGGAAGCGTCAGAGGAAGCGTCAGCTGCAGACAGAAAAAAATAATATCCACACCATCTACATGACAGTATCGAGGCACAGAGGAATGCATATATAGTCACATGTGACTTACACGTCTATACTTATTCATATATTCAGGATGTAGAAAAAACGTTTCCCAAATTCATCACAGGGCTGTTATGGCACACAATGAGAGGGCAAATGGTCATAAACATGCCTGGAAGCCCTCGTATCTTCAAAATGAATGTTCACCAAAAACTCCGAGCACACAAATTCAGCTGTTTGGCTTCAAAAGGAATATTTATGAGAGCTAAATTCAGCTGACATAGCAAAGGGTGTTGAAAACAATACTATTTGTGTTATGCAGAAATTCATAAATTAATGTTCAATTGCAACTTAGAGGTGTGAATCCAGGCTCAGATGTCCTTGAATGCTGGGATGAACAGTTCCGACTTCCGCTGCATGTGCGTGCTGTGTAAACTCCCTGTTTCCATTCTTATAAAGAGTTCCAGAGGAAAACAAAAGTAAACTACTGTTATGATATAACCTCCGTGTTCAACAGAGTTAATAGACGTTACTGCAAACACAAACTGTACACTGTCACTGAGTAAACAGGCGGTGACGTGTCTAGAATCATGCCTGGCCACCTTCATCTGCTTGGCATGAATGCTTCCTTACTCCACCAAGTAATTAATTGAGGATCAACGAACACAGCCGAGGCTAACTGGAGTTTGCGTGTCTCTCTCCGTGGTGAGATGTTAACTACCTCACCTGGTAAACAGGAAGTCGTGGGTTCGATCCCGACCCTGATGCCTGCTGAATATTTGGAGTTTGCGTGTCTCTCCGTATAGCGTCTTTGACCGATAGACATTGACACACGTATTCTTGTTGATTTCGGTAAAGTTACGTAGATAGAAAATAACAATAACTGATAATACAATTACATTAAATAAAGACTACTTGTGTTGCGATCAAAACGACGTCAGTTTTTTTAGCTTTATTTACAATTTTTTAAATTATTTTTATTATCTGTTATTTTGATTTAATTTTCTATCTACGTGACTTTACCGAAAGAACCAAGAATATTAATTCCTACAGTCACCAAAGTTTTAAGTCAAAACATTCACACACGTTGACAAAGCCTCACCTTGTGTTGTTGTGGGCAGGTCGCTTCTGATAACAAGAGCGGTATAGCAGCTCAAGCGGGCTTGGCCTGGTGAAAAAAATAAAAACTGCGTGAATATTTACAATAAAACAAAGTTACAAAGTGGCGAGCCGGGTGAAAACAAATTGAACTTAAGCGAGATAATTAAAGTGAATGCAATCAGGCGAGGGCAGGAGGCAAGGCCCTGCGTGGCTAGGCCCCGCGTTGTAAAGTTCCAACCTGGACATCGATTCCCATGCTCGTTGCTACTCAACTGACATCCCTACGAGAGAGAGAGGCTCTACCTTGGTAAACAACAACAACAAAGACCACCACCAGCACCACCATGAGAATTTCTCACCTCGGATTTCAGTGCAAGCGTGGATCGGCAGCCTCCTGTTACCTCGCGACGTCACGCGGGTAAGCAGGTAACGTGACGTCACTTCCGGGGTAAGAGACACGCCCCTCCCATGAGCAGCTCTGTAACTGAATAAATTATATTTTGATTTAAAGCTTTCGTGACTGCAGTAATTCATATTCTTAGTTTTTTCGGTAAAGTCACGTTGAAGAGAAACAACAAAATAACAAAATATATATAAAACAATAAAAAAAAAAAATTTCTCACGACGTTTCGGTCGCAACACAAGCGTCCGTCTTCAGGTGTGTGGGGAAAAAGCGATATCACAAAACTACTTCTGAGATTTGAGATTCCTTCGAGTGGCTTTTGTTAACAAAGTCGGGGCCAGCACTTCCACAGCCACTCTGTCACTGGGAGTCATGTTCAGCACGTGACAGTTAAATAAAAATGTTACATTCTCATAGATGGAATGGAGCCCAGTTAGTGCAGAATTAGTTTATTGATTATAATGTTTGTGTGTGTATGTGTAGTCGTTGTGGGGAGCGGTGGCGCAGTGGTTAGCTCACTGCACTTCAAACCCGACAACCCAAGTTAGATTCCCGCTCACGATGTGTAAACATCGCCACGAGGGAGACAAAGGCGGCCTGACGTGGTGTTGGCCACTCTCTCGCGTACCGTACAGGCCATCGTAGGTGCTCGCTAACAGCACTTGCCCCAACTAGTTTATTAAATCTTGATTTGAAGCTTTCGTGACTGCAGGAATCCATACTCTCTGGTTCTTTCGGTAAAGTCACACCTGAAGACGGACGCTTGTGTTGCGACCGAAACGTCGTGAGAATTTTTTTTTTATTGTTTTATATATATTTTGTTATTTTGTTGTTTCTCTTCAACGTGACTTTACCGAAAAAACTAAGAATATGAATAAATTATGTTAATGTTAACTGGCCATATGTCGAGGGATGGGGCGTGGCTGCTTAACCCGACGGCTTCAACGGATAGATTATGTTAATGAACCGCCGTAACTGGGCGTAGCTTTGCCCAAATAAGGATTGCCACTGGATTGATATCTGCAGTGACCCAAGGGGAGGTGACGTCACGCTCAAGAGCGCTGTGGACGGGGTTGAGGGAGTGTGAATACCTTGGTGACATGACGTCACTAGCGAGGTACACCTCCCGCTGGCAGTTCACGCCGATGAGGTCATGCTGAGTGGTGACGTCACAGAGCGGGGATGGAGTTTAAGTTGATTTATATTCATTTTCCATTGCCCCCTCCCTTGGGTGCGTGAACTCAGCAACAACAACGTGGACATTATTGTGTGTACGTACACACACACACACATTTGAGGCTGAGTCGACCTAGGGGAGGCCCAGAACCGGTTCAAATAATCGTCACTGGGTGTTGGCTGTGAGCGGGAATCAAACTCGGGTCGTTATGTTCGTAGTACAGTGCACTAACCGCTAGACTACCACCACACACGTTACACACACACGTTACACACACACAGTACACACACACACAGTACACACACACACGTTACACACACACAGTACACACACACACAGTACACACACACACGCACGGTACACACACACGCACGTTACACACACACACAGTACACACACACAGTACACACACGGTACACACACACACACAGTATACACACACAGTACACACACAGTATACACACACACAGTACACAAACACGCACAGCACACAGTACACACACACGCACGGTACACACGAACAGTAAACACACGCACAGTACACACACACGGTGCACACACACACGCACAGTACACATACACGGTGCACACACACGCACGACACACACGCACAGTACACACACACACTCACAGTACACACGCACAGTACACACGCACAGTACATACACACACACGGTACACACACGCACAGCACACACACACACGTTACACACACACAGTACACACACACACACAGTACACACACACACGGTACACACGCACGACATACACGCACAGCACACACACACGCACAGTACACACGCACGGCACGCACACACACACGCACAGTACACACACACACGCACAGTACACACACACGCACGATACACACACACACGCACAGTACACACACACGCACAGTACACACACACGCACAGTACACACACACACGCACACACTCACAGTACACACACACGCACGTTACACACACAAGCACAGTACACACACACGCACAGTACACACACGCACAGTACACACACACACGCACGGTACACACACGCGCACGGTACACACGCACGGTACACACGTACGCACGGTACACACACACACGCACGGTACACACACACACACGCACAGTACACAGACGCACAGTACACACACACGGTACACACACACGGCACACACACACACACAGTACACACACAGTACACACACACACGGTACACACACACACACGACACGCACGGTACACACACACACACGCACAGTACACACACAGAGTACACACACACGTTACACACACACAGTACACACACACAGTACACACACACACAGTACACACACGTACGCACGGCACGCCCACACTCCTTCAGTCACGTGACTAAGGTTGACGCGCCGCCCCGTCTCCCGAGGTGACCTCTTGGCTCTCTCGTCTCTCCTCGACACGTAGATTCATTTCTTACTCTTACCTAGAAACGTCATTGTCTGTCTGTCTCTGTGGACGCAACTTGCGAGGAATTGTACTCACAAACTGTGGGGTTTACGTTTCAAATAAAGTGCCCAGATACCACGCGATAAGCCCCGTGGTGAGACAGTGCTATTCGTAGTTCCAATCCGTCAACATGAAAGTAGTTAAATTAACAATTTATTACTAATCTCCATATGTATCAAAGGCAAAGTTGTGAATGTGTTCAAAATGTTTAGCGTACTTCCTGACATGCACCAAGCTTGAAATTTGCCATGTGGGTAATTTCCAGACTGTACACCGTGCAAACATTATAAAAATACACTTTTGTATATTTTTTTTGGGGGGCACGCAATAATGTATAAGCATGAAAACACCACGATACATAGGACTTACTTTTATTAGAATGTTGGAATTGATTGTGTACATGTTGCAATTGTTAAATGAGCATTTTGAGCACACTGCTGTTTTAATAAATGTTCATGATTCTGAGAATATAAGTGTAATTCTGAGCATCATAATGACCACACTGGAATTGTCATGAATGGGGGGTACAATGATTTTTAATAATAGGAATGCGGTTTTGAGCATGACTATTGATATTTCGGACTCATTTATGACAATAGATTCACGATTAAATTGCGGTTTTGTTTTGCTCATCAATCAGGATACTGTTAATGATGCGCATGCCCATAAATTGTTGAAATTACTAGAACTACAAGTTGTGTATACTCTCCAACCCCATTCCTCTACCTACCCATTCCCTTGACGGGCTCCGTGCCCACTTAAACCCATGGCGGTGACGATTTCACCTCTCGCTGTAACAATCAAAGCACCTCCAACTTCTGAATGCAAAGGTGCTGGTTGGTGTAACGCCAAAACACATCGTCAACGCCGCTCCCAAGCCCGCCGTACGTTAAGTTACATCGTTAGGATCAACGAAATAAAAAGTTCCACAGAGGAAACTAAAATGACATTACGCAATCCCCAAAGTCGCACGCGGTAGGCTACACGACTCGGAGAACAGCGTCAGACTTCAAGACTTGCATCGCCATCATTATCATTCTTCCTCTCCACAAGTCATCGCACGTCAATATTCAACAAGCTGCACACACGTGCAAGTAACCTCTCGACCCCCACCCACTGCACAGTTAACGCGATCAGACCCGGGGGTCAAATTAAAATTGTGTCTTTGGTGACGTTTTGCAATCGGTGTAATTTTAATGATGCACGTACAGCAACTGCTGTACGTGCAACTGCTGTACGTGCATCAAATTATATCATTGACAATGGGGTCCGCTTTTGCGGTATCTGCGTGTGGTATTTTAATTATATAGATACGTAGTCAGTTCATTAGTATGGGGTTCCTCTATAAGGAATTGTAATTGTAAAATGTATTACTTAATTATACGATTCCAGGCCGCACTTAGCTTGTAGCAGTCAGAGCAGTTAAAATGACTGTACATGTGTAGGTATAAAATAAAATAAATTTAATTAAAATAACATTTAATCTAATGTAGGTATAAAATAAATTTAAATGAAATAAATTTACTAAAAAATTTAACATAGGTATAAAATAAATGTAAATGAAATTTATTAAAAATTTAATTTAACGTAGGTATAAAATAAATGTCATTTAAATAAATGTAATTTATTAAAAATTCAATTTAACGTAGGTATAAAATAAAATCAATTTAAATGTAATTTATTAAAAATTTAAATTAAACGTAGGTATAAAATGAATTTAAATAAATTAAATTTATAAAAATTTTCAATTTAACGTATGTATGAAATAAAATTTTATTTATTACAAAATTAAATTAAATTCAACGTAGGTATAACGTAAAATACATTTAATTTAAATTATAAAAAATATTCATTTATAAAAAAATACGTAGGTATAAAATAAGTTTCAATTAACTTAATTAAAAATTTAAATTAAATTTAACATAGGTATAAAATAAAATGTAATTAAATAAAATCATAAATAAATTTTATTTTCTACCTCCGTGACTTTACCGAAAGACGCAAAGAGTGTGGACCCACGTGACATCAAGGCTGCCCTAGTCTAGGCAAGGCCTCAGGGTGTACCAGGCCTTTCACAACAACAGCAGCAGCAACAACGGTTCTCTTGACAAAATGCTTTAAAAAGAAAAGTCAACGTAGCTTATCTTGACACTCGCGAACTTTAATGATTAAAATAATTAAAACAAAACTAAACACTCACACGCACATGGGCGCGCGGCTTTCAGCGTGTAAGGCATTAAAAATGGTAGCGTCCTCCCGCGATCTGATTGGTCGCAGCGTGCCAAAGTGGGGAGGAGGGAGGGCCAGCGATCTGATTGGTCGAGAGGCAAACCTGGGCGCGTCTCCAGCGATGGTGCGCAGCGATTGGTCAACGGTTGACCTATGCTAATTTTGGTATGCTAATATATTTTAAACTTGACTTAAAGCTTTCGTGACTGCAGTAATTCATATTCTTAGCTCTTTCGGTAAAGTCACGCTGAAGGGAAACAATAAAATATATATAAAACAATAAAAATTATCACGACGTTTCAACCATAACACAAACGGTCGTCATCAGGTGTGTTGGTTTGCAATAATTAATTTATTTTAAAAGGTGTATTTATTTATAAAAAAACGTCAGCACCACACGCAGCGATTTGGCAGTTTATTTAGAAGGACTAGTCCATCTATGTTCTGAAAAGAGGAGGGAGACGAAAAATTAATTTGTTGTCTGAAAGCCAATACCAGCGACAATTAGGGGCCGTCCGTGAATGACGTCACGCACCTAGAGGGGGGGCGGGGTCAGACGTTTGTGACGATGACAAGAATAGTTTAAAGCGATTTGAAGCATGTTTTATTTTTTTGGGGGGGGTGGGGGGGCAGAGCTTTGTGACGTCAGAATTGAGGGGGGAGGGGTCTGACTTTTTGTGACGTCGTGTGACGATGGGGCGGGGGTCAAAAATCCTCTAAAATCGCGTGACGTCATTTAAGGTCGGCCCCTTACCTGAAGCAGTCCTGAGCGTCACTTAGGTGGACTCAGCCATAATTAAGGAGGTGGTGAGGTGGGTGGGGGTGCTAACATCAGAATCTGAGAGACGAGCGGCCAGCCGTGGTTCTGTCCACACCAGCCCCTGGTGTTGTTCCATTGCGACCCTCACCGGTGCTCGCTAACAGCGCACGCCCAGTGGGAGTCGATGAGTCCGTGGGTTTCGATGCGAGTCCGTGGGTCCATGTGTGGGTCTGTGGATGCGTCAGTCTATATTGGGGAGCCTTTGTCTATGCAGTTTGGGGACTAGTGCAGCACTAGTGTGTAGTAGTGTATAGTAGTGTAGTGTATAGTGTAGTGTATAGTGTAGTATATAGTGTAGTGTATAGTGTAGTGTATAGTAGTGTATAGTGTAGTGTATAGTGTAGTATATAGTGTAGTGTATAGTGTAGTGTGTAGTGTATATTGTAGTGTAGTGTATAGTAGTGTATATTGTAGTGTATAGTGTAGTGTATAGTAGTGTATAGTGTAGTGTATAGTGTTGTGTGTAATGTGGTGTATAGTGTAGCATATAGTAGTGTATATTGTAGTGTATAGTGTAGTGTATAGTGTAGTGTATAGTGTAGTGTATAGTAGTGTAGTGTATAGTGTAGTGTATAGTAGTGTATAGTGTAGTGTATAATAGTGTTTAGTGTAATGTATAGTGTAGTGCATAGTAGTGTAGTGTATAGTGTAGTGTATAGTGTAGTGTATAGTTTAGTATACTAGTTATCACGTGACTAGTGTAGCTAGCCAGGTGATGACCACACTCGTGCGTGCATCTCCACTCGTCCGTGTCTGCAAGTAAGCGCTCGTGTGTGTATGTGCACCCGCGTGTTTGTTCGTGTCTGTATGTACGCACACTGTTGCATGTGGTTCGCTCGTGTGGATGTGTAGTGGAACGCACTGCTCATGAAAACGTTGCCTCGTTACGCGGTAAATGCTGCGGCACAACAGGAGGGAACTGCAGGGATGAGGCTCTCCGCTCCTGGTGCTGTGAATTAAAACAGCGCCAGGGTGGAGCGTCCCATCCCTACAGATCGTAGCTGAGACGGAGCGAGAGTGATCAGCGGACAGCCACCATGGTTGCCAGGTAAGGGGAGACTTCACCCGGAACTCTCCTCCACACGTGTTCCCCGTGAACATTGTCGCAATAAACGTACGATCAGGAATCTTTAAAATATCCGACCTTTGTTGTTCCGCAAGAATATTAACGCTCAAACTCGTATCGAACTCTTCATGAATTCACTTGGTCAAACAGTTCAGGTACTCGGCAAAGCATTTCACCACCCGGTATGCAACAGTTAAACAATCTACTCCAAATCAACACCGAAATGTCAAATTATCATCCACAATTGACTTCCACATCGATGGAAGCCATTTGCCATGATGTCCAAGCCATTAAACACCGGAACAACGAACGTGCCATTAAAGTACATCTTGAAACCCATTATCAGAAGTAGTTTGTATTAAACAATAACTAAATAATAGAAATACGTTTACAATATTGAGCGAAGTTATATTCACGGACTTTTTCCAACTTTATCCAGCACCGCATGTTCACACAGCGTGAGAGAGTGTGTTGCTTGTGAATCTCACCGTGTGTGTGCCGTGTGTGCGTGTGCGTGTGTACGTGTGTGTGTGTGCTGCAAGTGGCGGGAAGTCGTGGGCCGTGTTCAAGTCGGCGACGCGGGCACGAACCTTCACTTGGCTGCTCGCGTTCCCAAGGAAGAAGTTGTAACGCCGCTTGCTGTAGTTGTAACCCTGAGGTTGTAGTAGTAACAACGCCGCTTGCTGTAGTTGTAACCCTGAGGTTGTAGTAGTAACAACGCCGCTTGCTGTAGTTGTAACCCTGAGGTTGTAGTAGTAACAACACCGCTTGCTGTAGCTGTAACCCTGAGGTTGTAGTAGTAACAACACCGCTGTAGTTATAACCCTGAGGTTGTAGTAGTAACAACACCGCTGCTGTAGTAGTAACCCTGAGGTTGTAGTAGTAACAACACCGCTGTAGTTATAACCATGAGGTTGTAGTAGTAACAACACCGCTGTAGTTGTAACCCTGAGGTTGTAGTAGTGTAGAGGTGTTAACTACGCGCTGTTGCGTAACCCGCGTTGCCACCAGGGCGGTGCAGCATTACCCCTGGGTACAACGGTTGGGGTCAGTCGAGGTGAAACGGATCGTGGCCAGGGTTTGGTGCGAACCAATCAGACGGTTCCACGTGGGAATGTATGATTGGTTCTACCTGGCCACGAAGGGGTATAAGACGGGTGACCCAACGGACCTCGAGGAGTTCGCTCCCTGCACGAAGACAGAAGACTGGGCTGAAGCCTAGCTAGGACCCTGGACCAGCCTTTCAGCCCTTCTAAGGGCTAAGGCTTGGCATACCCAGTGGTCAGGACCCACCGGGCCAGCGGTGGGTCAGATAGCCTCCCCTAGGTCCTAGCCGGAGGACTAGGATAGCGGTAGACGTGTGAGTCCCGCCAAGTCCGGAGGTTGTACCTCCTTAGGTATCAAGGAGGTTAGCGGTAGACGTGTGAGTCCCGCCAAGTCCGGAGGCTGTACCTCCCTAGGGTATCGGGTGAGGGGACCGAATATCCCTCTGTGTGTGTAAGCGATGTATAAGGAAATAATACAATAAACAGAGTGTGCCTCCTAAAGAAGTCTGCTCGTCCTTACAACACTACAACTGGAGTCAGAAGTGGTTGGAAATGGAAACCAGAAGTTCAGCCCACGCGCGGAGCCAGAACGAAGATGACGCTGTCTCACCTCCAAGCACCGCCAGCTCCGCTGAAAACGCTGCCGCGTTGACGGCCGCCCAGCCACCGGTTGAGAAGCCGGTTGCTCCCCCTGCCATGGGGGACGGACTCAGGGCAGCACACGGCCGTCTCGCTCAACTCCTACACGCCGCGGCCTCAATTCTCGAAGAGATCACCTTGGAGGTTGCGGGCAGGCCGAGTCAACCGCCGGCAGACGTTCCCGCCATCGGCCAGGGCAGACATTTTGATTTTCCCGCCGGGGAACCACGTGATTCCGCCGGAAGCGGAAGCCAGGGGCATCCTGGGAACACGGGGGGCCCATCACAACCCGCAACGTCATCAGCACGCGACGCTGCGAATTCAACTTTCTCAGCGGACGCCGCGTCATCACTGTACCGACATGGTACAGTAGACTCTATCGGCCGGGAAATCGCCGATCTCCGGCTCGAGACGGTACAAGCTGAGGGGGAGACGACGTCCGCCCTCCAACAACGCCTGCCCATCTTCCGAGAATTCACATCTGAAGGGGGCGACTGGGCGGCGTTCCAGCGTCGCTTCCTGAGCCACCAAGAGATGGTGGGCTGGTCGGACGCACAGGCGCTCCGAGCACTACCGGCCACTTTGGATGACGACGCTCTCGCCTCGCTCCTCACCATCCCCAGGCAACAAAGGGCGACTCTTCAATCGGCCCTCCGACGGATGTCCGACGTGTACGGGCCTCCATCCGACGTCCGCAGCCAATTTTACGACAGGCGACGCCGCCCTAAAGAGTCTCCGTTGGTATTCCGGACCGCTCTACTGGCGATGGCAAGAGCGGGTTACCCTCGCATGGACGACGAGGCCATCGATGCCATCGTTCTCCAGAAGATGCTGGAGCTGGCGCGCGAGCTGCGCATTGTCATCCAAGCGGTGGACGACGACAGTATGTGCTCGCTACGAGCCGCTCGGTGCATCCACGCACATCTGCTGCTCCACACGGAATCGACCATCACCGCCTCGGCTTCGACGTCGGAGCCTGCCAGCAGGGATGCCGAGTTCTCCCCCGACCGGGCCTTCATGGCGACCAGGTCAACGGGCCGGCGATCGTCCGACCACGCTGGTCGCCGCAACGACCAGCAGCGGGGACGGCCTGCTCCACGCGGCGACGTGACGTGCTTCAACTGTGGCCGACGAGGCCACATCTCCTCTGACTGCCGTGCGCCTCGACGACGCCCCTCCGCATCCCGGGGCCAGGACTACAGGACGTCCACGGCATCGCGGCAAAACCAGGCAAGTCACGACGCCTCTCACGCTCGGCCCTCATTCACACCATACACACTGCAACGCACCATAAGAAGGGCTCGCGATTCGGCGTGTGATGGGGGGTATTCTGGCGTTTGTTCGCGGCCACTCGAACCTGGGCAGTGGTCTGAGTTGGCCCATAGGGTAGTCGCGGCGACGGCAGGTTCATCCGTGGTTGTCGGATCAATCGAGGGTGTGGAATTTCGCGTGTTGGTCGATACTGGTGCGTCGGCTACGATCATTTCGGATCTGATTTACAATATACTGCCCGTACGATGCCGCCCCTTGGAACGGGTTTCTATCCCGTGTTTCGCCGCTAATGGCAGTTCACTTGGCATTATTGGGCAAATTCGGGCGCAAATTTCGATTGGAGACATTAAATTGGCAGGGCCTATTTTGGTCTCTTCTTCCCTCGCCGTGCCGTGTTTGTTAGGCACTGATTTTCTCGCGAAAATGCCTATTAAGATCCTTGTAGATCAAGGCTGCATCGAACTCCCGTCGGGTCGACGGATGGCGTTCCTGCCCACACCCTCACATCCGCGCATGGCTAGTGCCTCGGTGCAGGCGTTTGTTGCGAGCACAGTCCGCATTCCACCAGGGACACAAATGCTCGTGCCCTTGCAACTTAAAAAAACGCTAGCCCCGGAGGCCTCGGCACATGGCATTTTGCTGGGGCCTTCAAACGCAGCTGCTAAGGGGTTAGATTTGGTGGCTGCACAGACCCTCGTAGCAGCCGACAGGGAGCCGTTCTTGCAGGTTTTGAATGTCGGATTGTCCACAACTGTCATTCCGCAAGGAACTGTGCTCGCTCACGCGACCCCGGTGCCGTTGGGGACCGGAGTCGCGGGACACGTGCGTGACACGCCGCAGGTCCCACCTCCTTCCGAATCGGATGAGAGATGGTTGGATGCGCTCTGCACAGACACGGGTGATCTGTCTCATTCGCAGCGAATTAAATTGCGCGCTCTTCTGCGAGAATTTTCCGATGTCTTTAGTAAATCTAAATTTGATATTGGCTGCACCAAGCTGCTGCGTCACCACATTGATACTGGTGACGCTGCCCCGATTCGACAAAACCCGTTTCGGCTTAGCCCGGCGGAGAAACAGCATGTTAAATCGGCTGTGGATGACATGCTGAAGGCCGATATAATTTCTCCCTCCACTAGTCCCTGGGGTGCTCCAATAGTGCTGGTCAAAAAGCACGATGGCAGTCTCCGTTTTTGCGTTGATTTTCGGCGCCTAAATAAAATCTCGGTAGCGGACGCCTACCCTCTCCCTCGTATGGACGAGTCATTGGATGCCCTGGCAGGGGCGCACTATTTCTCCACCTTGGACCTTCTGTCGGGGTTTTGGCAACTCCCCCTCGACGAATCGTCAAAACCTAAGACTGCTTTTCGGACACCACAGGGCCTTTTCGAGTTTAATAGATTGCCCATGGGTCTCCACTCGGCCCCAGCGACGTTCCAGAGGCTCATGGAGCTGGTCCTCGCTGGGCTCCAGTGGGACTCATGTCTCATTTATCTTGACGACGTCATCGTCTTTAGCCGCACGTTCGGCGAACACATCGAACGGTTGCGTGCTGTCTTCTTGAAAATGCGGGCCGCAAACTTGAAATTCAAGCCGCAGAAGTGTCACCTTCTGCGTGAGTCTGTGCGCTATCTGGGCCACATAGTTAGCCGCTCGGGCATTTCTACCGACCCTGAAAAAACCAAATGTGTTCAACATTGTCCGACCCCTACATCTGCGGGTGATGTTCGTAGTTTTATTGGTTTTGCGTCGTACTACCGCCGGTTTGTTGCTGGCTTCGCGACGATTGCCAAGCCGCTCCACGCCCTTACGTCAAAAGGGGTGGCGTTTCATTGGGGGGACGCAGAACAGGCTGCGTTCGACTCCTTGCGGAACGCGCTCGTGACGGCACCGTCCCTTGCGTACCCCGATTTTTCCGTGCCATTCGTGTTGGACACCGACGCTAGCAATACGGGGATTTGGGGTGTTCTGTCACAAAAAGTTGATGGCATTGAAAGGGTTGTTGCCTATGGTAGCAGAGTCTTGTCTCTTGCTGAACAAAGATACTGTGTGACCAGACGTGAGCTGCTGGCCATTGTTTTTTTTATTCAGCAATACAGGCCGTACCTGTATGGTCAGCATTTTACCGTGCGATCTGATCATTCGGCTTTACAGTACGCTCTGCGGGTTGACCAACCGTCCGGGCAGCTTTCTCGGTGGCTCGAAGTCCTTCAGGACTACGATTTCAATGTCACTTACCGTAGGGGTGCACAACACACGAATGCCGATGCGTTGTCTCGCCTTCCGCCGGCTCAAAAATGTGCGTGTTTTTTGGGCTCGGGCCGTTGTAAGCCGCCACTGCCTGCGCAGGTCGCGCCTCTCACAACGGTGTCAGCCGCACTTCCCGCCGCCTCAGCGCCAATGTTGGATCATGCAGATCCAATGGCCAGTGACGATTTGCTGGGGCTAACTTTGGCCGAATGGGGTCGGCACCAGGGCGAGGACATGTCATTATTGAGGTTGCGTCGCCACGCGAATAATGCGGTTCCAAAACAGGGCAAATTTAATTCATTTGTCATGAAGCGTGGCTTGTTGATGCATTGGGATGCTGACTCGTGTCAACATAAAATCGTCGTGCCATCCGCCTTGCGATGCAAGGCCGTATGGGCGGCGCATGAGCGTTTATTGCACCTGGGTGTTCATAAGACCATTGGGTTGTTGCGGTTGCAATTTTTCTGGCCGGGCATGCTGCGCGACGTCACTGACATTTTGCTGGGATGCACCCATTGTGCGCAACGTAAACCGCCGGCTAAACCGGCATGTCCACCCCTGCAACCCATTTCGGTCTCTCGTATAAATGAGTTGGTGGCTCTCGATATTTTGGGCCCTTTTCCTACTACGCCACGGGGTAATAAGTACCTTCTGGTTGGGGTAGAGTATTTTACACGGTGGCCTATGGCCTGGGCCCTCCCCAACCAGTCGGCGGTGGCCGTTGTGGACGCCTTTGTTCAAGGCTACGTCCTGGACAAGGGCGCACCAGAACGGTTGCTGACCGATCAGGGAAGAAATTTTTCAGGAGCCTTGCTGACTGATGTGTGCCGCCTGTTGGGCACTAAGAAAGTGCGCACTTCGCCCTACCATCCCCAGACCGACGGCATGGTGGAGCGCCTTCATAGAACTCTCACCGCTATGTTATGCCATCAGGTCGATGAATCCCACCTCGATTGGGACTTGCAGGTTCCGGGGGTCCTCGCCGCATACCGTATGGCACCTCACGCGGCGACGGGATTTTCCCCGTTCTTTCTAATGTACGGCAGGGATGCCTTTCCTCCCGCTGACGTTCGGCTGGAAATCGAACAGCCACCGCAAAAGTCAAAGCTCGTTGACCACTTGCGATTCAACCTCCGTAAGTTGGCCGAGGCACGGGAGGCCGCCATTGAAAATTCGGCTTCCCGCCAAAGGGCGAATTTGCGACTGCGGGACCCTCGGTCGTACACGCATCGGTGGGCACCGGGAGACAGGGCATGGCTCCACTGCCCCCAGGTGCCGGTGTCCACGTCGGCCAAACTCCTCAGACCATGGCGAGGCCCGGTTGAGGTAGTGGAAGTCCTGCGTCCCCAATGTGTTAAAATTAGCTGGGGACGGCGTCGCTGGTGCGTTCACCCCTCTCGGTTAAAACCCTTCGTCACGCCACGCGTCCCTCCACAACACACACGACATGGGGGCCGAGTGTGCGACGCGTCCGACGAGCCAGATGTTGCCCCGTTGGTGCCTAACCCGCAGCGCAGGCGTGTCATTCCTCCTGCAGATGACGCGGGAGTGACGGCTCCATGCAGGCCACGTTCGGCCTCAATGGACCGTGGAGCAGCAGGTGTCCCCGTGGAGATGCATAAAGGCACACCGGATGCTCTGGCTCATCCTCCTCCTTCCCTTGTGCCGCAGACAAAGCCTGCCATCCCCTACGATGGTCCCGCGAAACGCACGCGTGCGAAATCTCGCCGGTTGTTATAATGTTTTTTTGGCATGTCTAGTGCCTTGTACATACGTTATGTTGTTAAGGGGGGTATTTATAGGGGTTTAATTGTTCTTGTTGTTCGTGAGGCACACTCACAATTCTTCTACCATTGGTAATTTCGGAGTTTCCCATTGTTGCAGCCGGGACGGCTGGAGCTTCCGAAGGAGGGGGTGATGTAGAGGTGTTAACTACGCGCTGTTGCGTAACCTGCATTGCCACCAGGGCAGTGCAGCATTACCCCTGGGTACAACGGTTGGGGTCAGTCGAGGTGAAACGGATCGTGGCCAGGGTTTGGTGCGAACCAATCAGACGGTTCCACGTGGGAATGTATTATTGGTTCTACCTGGCCACGAAGGGGTATAAGACGGGTGACCCAACGGACCTCGAGGAGTTCGCTCCCTGCACGAAGACAGAAGACTGGGCTGAAGCCTAGCTAGGACCCTGGACCAGCCTTTCAGCCCTTCTAAGGGCTAAGGCTCGGCATACCCAGTGGTCAGGACCCACCGGGCCAGCGGTGGGTCAGATAGCCTCCCCTAGGTCCTAGCCGGAGGACTAGGATAGCGGTAGACGTGTGAGTCCCGCCAAGTCCGGAGGTTGTACCTCCTTAGGTATCAAGGAGGTTAGCGGTAGACGTGTGAGTCCCGCCAAGTCCGGAGGCTGTACCTCCCTAGGGTATCGGGTGAGGGGACCGAATATCCCTCTGTGTGTGTAAGCGATGTATAAGGAAATAATACAATAAACAGAGTGTGCCTCCTAAAGAAGTCTGCTCGTCCTTACAACACTACAGTAGTAACAACACCGCTTGCTGTAGTTGTAACCCTGAGGTTGTAGTAGTAACAACACTGCTGCTGTAGTTATAACCCTGAGGTTGTAGTAGTAACAACACCGCTGCTGTAGTTATAACCCTGAGGTTGTAGTAGTAACAACACCGCTTGCTGTAGTTGTAACCCTGAGGTTGTAGTAGTAACAACACTGCTGCTGTAGTTATAACCCTGAGGTTGTAGTAGTAACAACACCGCTGCTGTAGTAGTAACCCTGAGGTTGTAGTAGTAACAACACTGCTGCTGTAGTTATAACCCTGAGGTTGTAGTAGTAACAACACTGCTGCTGTAGTTATAACCCTGAGGTTGTAGTAACACCGCTGCCGCTGCTGCTGCTGCGATGTTGGCGGGGTAATGAACTCTGGCGATATCAAAAGTGTCGGGAAATCACGTGACGGGAAATCACGTGACGTTGCAACGCCTCTTTAGTTCCATCTGTCTGTTACAAACCCCCCCACCCCCACACCGGGATACAGAGGTCGCTGTTTTCACAACTGACACAGCCACCAAAGACAAAAGACCCCCCCATACCGGTGGTGTTGTTGTTGTAGCCTGTGGCGGACTTCTGGGGCAAGTGCTGTTCAGCGAGCAGCGCCTCTTGAATGCCGGAACGGTACACGGAAAGGGGTGGGCGGCCAGCACCACGCCCGGCTGTCTTTGTCTCCCCGAGTAAACCGAATTTATTATCAAACGCATCACAACATTGTACCGCTAAAATAAAATGCAAAGACAATTTAACAAAAAAATGTTTTAAGTAGCGGCTTTGATTAGACGCCGCATCGGCTACTCAATTTGAGGCTGAGTCGACCTAGGGGAGGCCCAGGACCAGTTCGGATAATCGTCACTCGCGTTTGCTGACCGTGTGCGGGAATCGAACTCGGCGAGGCCGCTAACCGCTGCGCCACCGCTCCTCTCGTCTCTGAAACAGAGGTCGCTGTTTTCACACAGCCTCGGGTCACTTAAGCATCATGGCACCGAGACAGAGGTTACAGCCTCGAGTTGCTTCTGTCTGTTACGAAGACAGAGGTTACTGAAACAGAGGTCGCTGTTTTCACACAGCCTCGGGTCACTTAAGAATCATGGCACCGAGACAGAGGTTACAGCCTCGAGTTGCTTCTGTCTATTACGAAGACAGAGGTTACTGAAACAGAGGTCGCTGTTTTCACACAGCCTCGGTTCACTTAAGCATCATGGCACCGAGACAGAGGTTACAGCCTCGAATTGCTTCTGTCTGTTACGAAGACAGAGGTCACTGTTTGGAAGAAAATAAGAATTAATGTTGATTTGAAGCTTTCGTGAATGCAGGAATCTATACTCTGGTTAAAATTCTGATTTATTTTATACCTACGTGACTTTACCGAAAGAACTAAAAAAATAAGAATTAAGTTTTACCCTGTCTGGCAATAAAAAAAAACCCTTTTTTGCGAGGAATCAACTCTGCTGCATTAACCGCACGCACTTGTGATGAACACGCTAACACAACATGCTCTGATAATATATGCAAATCTAGAATTAATATATGGCGTGTCTCCCGCACACAACGCGTCATCCACCACCAGACACCCCCCGGCGCCTCTGCAGCCCCCGGCAACAGTCCCAGCCAATCACCGCCGTCGCTTCTCGTCTACCTTTGATTGGGCCCAACCGATGACGTCACCTCACAGCTTCTGCCTCCTCTCAGACACCCCCCGGCGCCTCTGCAGCCCCCGGCAACAGTCCCAGCCAATCACCGTTAGCGCCACGGGCAGCGATTTGTCACTGGGTAAACAGCGGGAGGGGGGCGGGGGCGGTGGCGCGGGTGGGGGGGATGACGAGACTCCTCCCCCCCCCACCACCCCCCAACGGCCGGGGGCGTTCGATTGGATGCGCAGGATGACGTCAGATGATCCGGGTACTAACGGGTTTTTGTTGCCATATAAGGGAGTGGGAGCGGAGCAAAAAAATTCTGCGGAGTCATTCAGGAACGTCGGCACGAAGTTCAGGCGGCCTCAGCCGTCCTCAACATTCCGCGTGAGGTTCGCAGGGTGGAGTTCAGGGCGAGCCTTTCCCCCCCCCCCAAGCCCCATCGGGCAGCGTAAAGAAGAGATGAGTGGATACCGGTAAAAGGCGAGGTCGGCTGTTCCGGTCGAGCTTAGGCGATAGACTGCGCTCGGCGACGAGGCCTATTCTCTCACCCTCTCCTAGCCTCTCCACTGCTAGCCTGTTCTCTCTCACGCTCCTAGCCTCTCTACTGCTAGCCTGTCCTCTCACTCTCCTTAGCCTCTCCACTGCTAGCCTGTTCTCTCACGCTCCTAGCCTCTCCACTGCTAGCCTGTTCTCTCTCACGCTCCTAGCCTCTCCACTGCTGCCCTGTTCTCTCTCTCCGAGCCTCTCCACTGCTAGCCTGTTCTCTCACCCTCTCCTAGCCTCTCCACTGCTAGCCTGTTCTCTCACCCTCTCCTAGCCTCTCCACTGCTAGCCTGTTCTCTCTCACTCTCCTAGCCTCTCCACTGCTCGCCTGTTCTCTCTCTCTCTCCTAGCCTCTCCACTGCTAGCCTGTTCTCTCTCACGCTCCTAGCCTCTCCACTGCTAGCCTGTTCTCTCACCCTCCTGGCCTCTCCACTGTTAGCCTGTTCTCTCACGCTCCTAGCCTCTCCACTGCTAGCCTATTCTCTCTCTCCTAGCCTCTCTACTGCTAGCCTGTTCTCTCACGCTCCTAGCCACTCCACTGCTAGCCTGTTCTCTCACCCTCCTAGCCTCTCCACTGCTTGCCTGTTGTCTCACTCTCCTAGCCTCTCCACTGCTAGCCTGTTCTCTCACACTCCTTAGCCTCTCCACTGCTAGCCTGTTCTCTCTCACGCTCCTAGCCTCTCCACTGCTGCCCTGTTCTCTCTCTCCGAGCCTCTCCACTGCTAGCCTGTTCTCTCACCCTCTCCTAGCCTCTCCACTGCTAGCCTGTTCTCTCACCCTCTCCTAGCCTCTCCACTGCTAGCCTGTTCTCTCTCACTCTCCTAGCCTCTCCACTGCTCGCCTGTTCTCTCTCTCTCTCCTAGCCTCTCCACTGCTAGCCTGTTCTCTCTCACGCTCCTAGCCTCTCCACTGCTAGCCTGTTCTCTCACCCTCCTGGCCTCTCCACTGTTAGCCTGTTCTCTCACGCTCCTAGCCTCTCCACTGCTAGCCTATTCTCTCTCTCCTAGCCTCTCTACTGCTAGCCTGTTCTCTCACGCTCCTAGCCACTCCACTGCTAGCCTGTTCTCTCACCCTCCTAGCCTCTCCACTGCTTGCCTGTTGTCTCACTCTCCTAGCCTCTCCACTGCTAGCCTGTTCTCTCACACTCCTTAGCCTCTCCACTGCTAGCCTGTTCTCTCTCTCACTCTCCTAGCCTCTCCACTGCTAGCCTGTTCGCTCTCACACTCCTAGCCTCTCTACTGCTAGCCTGTTCTCTCACTCTCCTTAGCCTCTCCACTGCTAGCCTATTCTCTCACGCTCCTAGCCTCTCCACTGCTAGCCTGTTCTCTCTCACGCTCCTAGCCTCTCCACTGCTGCCCTGTTTTCTCTCTCCAAGCCTCTCCACTGCTAGCCTGTTCTCTCACTCTCCTAGCCTCTCCACTGCTAGCCTGTTCTCTCACCCTCTCCTAGCCTCTCCACTGTTAGCCTGTTCTCTCACGCTCCTAGCCTCTCCACTGCTAGCCTATTCTCTCTCTCCTAGCCTCTCTACTGCTAGCCTGTTCTCTCACGCTCCTAGCCACTCCACTGCTAGCCTGTTCTCTCACCCTCCTAGCCTCTCCACTGCTTGCCTGTTGTCTCACTCTCCTAGCCTCTCCACTGCTAGCCTGTTCTCTCACACTCCTTAGCCTCTCCACTGCTAGCCTGTTCTCTCTCTCACTCTCCTAGCCTCTCCACTGCTAGCCTGTTCGCTCTCACACTCCTAGCCTCTCTACTGCTAGCCTGTTCTCTCACTCTCCTTAGCCTCTCCACTGCTAGCCTATTCTCTCACGCTCCTAGCCTCTCCACTGCTAGCCTGTTCTCTCTCACGCTCCTAGCCTCTCCACTGCTGCCCTGTTTTCTCTCTCCAAGCCTCTCCACTGCTAGCCTGTTCTCTCACTCTCCTAGCCTCTCCACTGCTAGCCTGTTCTCTCACCCTCTCCTAGCCTCTCCACTGCTAGCCTGTTCTCTCACCCTCCTGGCCTCTCCACTGCTAGCCTGTGCTCTCACGCTCCTAGCCTCTCCACTGCTAGCCTGTTCTCTCTCCTAGCCTCTCCACTGCTAGCCTGTTCTCTCACCCTCTCCTAGCCTCTCCACTGCTAGCCTGTTCTCTCTCACTCTCCTAGCCTCTCCACTGCTAGCCTGTTCTCTCTCACTCTTCTAGCCTCTCCACTGCTAGCCTGTTCTCTCACGCTCCTTAGCCTCTCCACTGCTAGCCTGTTCTCTCTCTCACTCTCCTAGCCTCTCCACTGCTAGCCTGTTCTCTCTCACGCTCCTAGCCTCTCCACTGCTGCCCTGTTCTCTCTCTCCAAGCCTCTCCACTGCTAGCCTGTTCTCTCACTCTCCTAGCCTCTCCACTGCTAGCCGGTTCTCTCACCCTCTCCTAGCCTCTCCACTGCTAGCCTGTTCTCTCACCCTCTCCTAGCCTCTCCACTGTTAGCCTGTTCTCTCACGCTCCTAGCCTCTCCACTGCTAGCCTATTCTCTCTCTCCTAGCCTCTCTACTGCTAGCCTGTTCTCTCACGCTCCTAGCCACTCCACTGCTAGCCTGTTCTCTCACCCTCCTAGCCTCTCCACTGCTTGCCTGTTGTCTCACTCTCCTAGCCTCTCCACTGCTAGCCTGTTCTCTCACACTCCTTAGCCTCTCCACTGCTAGCCTGTTCTCTCTCTCTCACTCTCCTAGCCTCTCCACTGCTAGCCTGTTCGCTCTCACACTCCTAGCCTCTCTACTGCTAGCCTGTTCTCTCACTCTCCTTAGCCTCTCCACTGCTAGCCTATTCTCTCACGCTCCTAGCCTCTCCACTGCTAGCCTGTTCTCTCTCACGCTCCTAGCCTCTCCACTGCTGCCCTGTTTTCTCTCTCCAAGCCTCTCCACTGCTAGCCTGTTCTCTCACTCTCCTAGCCTCTCCACTGCTAGCCTGTTCTCTCACCCTCTCCTAGCCTCTCCACTGCTAGCCTGTTCTCTCACCCTCCTGGCCTCTCCACTGCTAGCCTGTGCTCTCACGCTCCTAGCCTCTCCACTGCTAGCCTGTTCTCTCTCCTAGCCTCTCCACTGCTAGCCTGTTCTCTCACGCTCCTAGCCTCTCCACTGCTAGCCTGTTCTCTCACCCTCCTAGCCTCTCCACTGCTAGCCTGTTCTCTCACTCTCCTAGCCTCTCCACTGCTAGCCTGTTCTCTCACGCCCCTAGCCTCTCCACTGCTAGCCTGTTCTCTCACCCTCCTAGCCTCTCCACTGCTAGCCTGTTCTCTCACGCTCCTAGCCTCTCCACTGCTAGCCTGTTCTCTCACGCTCCTAGCCTCTCCACTGCTAGCCTGTTCTCTCTCACGCTCCTAGCCTCTCCACTGCTGCCCTGTTCTCTCTCTCCAAGCCTCTCCACTGCTAGCCTGTTCTCTCACTCTCCTAGCCTCTCCACTGCTAGCCTGTTCTCTCACCCCCTCTCCTAGCCTCTCCACTGCTAGCCTGTTCTCTCTCACTCTCCTAGCCTCTCCACTGCTAGCCTGTTCTCTCTCACTCTTCTAGCCTCTACACTGCTAGCCTGTTCTCTCACGCTCCTTAGCCTCTCCACTGCTAGCCTGTTCTCTCACGCTCCTAGCCTCTCCACTGCTAGCCTGTTCTCTCACCCTCCTAGCCTCTCCACTGCTAGCCTGTTCTCTCACGCTCCTAGCCTCTCCACTGCTAGCCTGTTCTCTCACCCTCCTAGCCTCTCCACTGCTAGCCTGTTCTCTCTCACTCTCCTAGCCTCTCCACTGCTAGCCTGTTCTCTCACCCTCCTAGCCTCTCCACTGCTAGCCTGTTCTCTCTCACTCTCCTAGCCTCTCCACTGCCTGCCTGTTCTCTCTCACTCTCCTAGCCTCTCCACTGCTAGCCAGTTCTCTCTCACGCTCCTAGCCTCTCCACTGCTAGCCTGTTCTCTCACGCTCCTAGCCTCTCCACTGCTAGCCTGTTCTCTCTCACGCTCCTAGCCTCTCCACTGCTGCCCTGTTCTCTCTCTCCAAGCCGCTCCACTGCTAGCCTGTTCTCTCACTCTCCTAGCCTCTCCACTGCTAGCCTGTTCTCTCACCCTCTCCTAGCCTCTCCACTGCTAGCCTGTTCTCTCACCCTCTCCTAGCCTCTCCACTGCTAGCTTGTTCTCTCTCACTCTCCTAGCCTCTCCACTGCTAGCCTGTTCTTTCTCACTCTTCTAGCCTCTCCACTGCTAGCCTGTTCTCTCACGCTCCTTAGCCTCTCCACTGCTAGCCTGTTCTCTCTCACTCTCCTAGCCTCTCCACTGCTAGCCTGTTCTCTCTCACGCTCCTAGCCTCTCTACTGATAGCCTGTTCTCTCACTCTCCTTAGCCTCTCCACTGCTAGCCTGTTCTCTCACGCTCCTAGCCTCTCCACTGCTAGCCTGTTCTCTCTCACGCTCCTAGCCTCTCCACTGCTGCCCTGTTCTCTCTCTCCAAGCCTCTCCACTGCTAGCCTGTTCTCTCACTCTCCTAGCCTCTCTACTGCTAGCCTGTTCTCTCACCCTCTCCTAGCCTCTCCACTGCTAGCCTGTTCTCTCACCCTCTCCTAGCCTCTCCACTGCTAGCCTGTTCTCTCTCACTCTCCTAGCCTCTCCACTGCTCGCCTGTTCTCTCTCTCTCTCCTAGCCTCTCTACTGCTAGCCTGTTCTCTCTCACGCTCCTAGCCTCTCCACTGCTAGCCTGTTCTCTCACGCTCCTAGCCTCTCCACTGCTAGCCTATTCTCTCTCTCCTAGCCTCTCTACTGCTAGCCTGTTCTCTCACGCTCCTAGCCACTCCACTGCTAGCCTGTTCTCTCACCCTCCTAGCCTCTCCACTGCTTGCCTGTTGTCTCACTCTCCTAGCCTCTCCACTGCTAGCCTGTTCTTTCACACTCCTTAGCCTCTCCACTGCTAGCCTGTTCTCTCTCTCACTCTCCTAGCCTCTCCACTGCTAGCCTGTTCTCTCTCACACTCCTAGCCTCTCTACTGCTAGCCTGTTCTCTCACTCTCCTTAGCCTCTCCACTGCTAGCCTGTTCTCTCACGCTCCTAGCCTCTCCACTGCTAGCCTGTTCTCTCTCACGCTCCTAGCCTCTCCACTGCTGCCCTGTTCTCTCTCTCCAAGCCTCTCCACTGCTAGCCTGTTCTCTCACTCTCCTAGCCTCTCCACTGCTAGCCTGTTCTCTCACCCTCTCCTAGCCTCTCCACTGCTAGCCTGTTTTCTCACCCTCTCCTAGCCTCTCCACTGCTAGCCTGTTCTCTCTCACTCTCCTAGCCTCTCCACTGCTCGCCTGTTCTCTCTCTCTCTCCTAGCCTCTCCACTGCTAGCCTGTTCTCTCTCCCGCTCCTAGCCTCTCCACTGCTAGCCTGTTCTCTCACCCTCCTGGCCTCTCCACTGCTAGCCTGTTCTCTCACGCTCCTAGCCTCTCCACTGCTAGCTTGTTCTCTCTCTCCTAGCCTCTCCACTGCTAGCCTGTTCTCTCACGCTCCTAGCCTCTCCACTGCTAGCCTGTTCTCTCACCCTCCTAGCCTCTCCACTGCTAGCCTGTTCTCTCACTCTCCTAGCCTCTCCACTGCTAGCCTGTTCTCTCACGCTCCTAGCCTCTCCACTGCTAGCCTGTTCTCTCACCCTCCTAGCCTCTCCACTGCTAGCCTGTTCTCTCTCACTCTCCTAGCCTCTCCACTGCTAGCCTGTTCTCTCACCCTCCTAGGCTCTCCACTGCTAGCCTGTTCTCTCTCACTCTCCTAGCCTCTCCACTGCTAGCCAGTTCTCTCACCCTCCTAGCCTCTCCACTGCTAGCCTGTTCTCTCTCACGCTCCTAGCCTCTCTACTGCTAGCCTGTTCTCTCACGCTCCTAGCCTCTCCACTGCTAGCCTGTTCTCTCACTCTCCTAGCCTCTCCACTGCTAGCCTGTTCTCTCACTCTCCTAGCCTCTCCACTGCTAGCCTGTTCTCTCTCTCCTAGCCTCTCCACTGCTAGCCTGTTCTCTCTCACTCTCCTAGCCTCTCCACTGCTAGCCTGTTCTCTCTCACTCTCCTAGCCTCTCCACTGCTAGCCTGTTCTCTCTCACGCTCCTAGCCTCTCTACTGCTAGCCTGTTCTCTCACTCTCATAGCCTCTCCACGGCTAGCCTGTTCTCTCTCACCCTCCTAGCCTCTCTACTGCTATCCTGTTCTCTCACGCTCCTAGCCTCTCCACTGCTAGCCTGTTCTCTCACGCTCCTTAGCCTCTCCACTGCTAGCCTGTTCTCTCTCTCACTCTCCTAGCCTCTCCACTGCTAGCCTGTTCTCTCTCACGCTCCTAGCCTCTCTACTGCTAGCCTGTTCTCTCACTCTCCTTAGCCTCTCCACTGCTAGCCTGTTCTCTCACGCTCCTAGCCTCTCCACTGCTGCCCTGTTCTCTCTCTCCAAGCCTCTCCACTGCTAGCCTGTTCTCTCACGCTCCTAGCCTCTCCACTGCTAGCCTGTTCTCTCTCTCCTAGCCTCTCCACTGCTAGCCTGTTCTCTCACGCTCCTCGCCTCTCCACTGCTAGCCTGTTCTCTCACCCTCCTAGCCTCTCCACTGCTAGCCTGTTCTCTCACTCTCCTAGCCTCTCCACTGCTAGCCTGTTCTCTCACCCTCCTAGCCTCTCCACTGCTAGCCTGTTCTCTCTCACTCTCCTAGCCTCTCCACTGCCTGCCTGTTCTCTCACTCTCCTAGCCTCTCCACTGCTAGCCTGTTCTCTCTCATGCTCCTAGCCTCTCCACTGCTAGCCTGTTCTCTCACCCTCCTAGCCTCTCCACTGCTAGCCTGTTCTCTCACCCTCCTAGCCTCTCCACTGCTAGCCTGTTCTCTCTCACTCTCCTAGCCTCTCCACTGCCTGCCTGTTCTCTCTCACTCTCCTAGCCTCTCCACTGCTAGCCTGTTCTCTCTCACGCTCCTAGCCTCTCCACTGCTAGCCTGTTCTCTCACCCTCCTAGCCTCTCCACTGCTAGCCTGTTCTCTCTCACGCTCCTAGCCTCTCTACTGCTAGCCTGTTCTCTCACGCTCCTAGCCTCTCCACTGCTAGCCTGTTCTCTCACTCTCCTAGCCTCTCCACTGCTAGCCTGTTCTCTCACTCTCCTAGCCTCTCCACTGCTAGTCTGTTCTCTCTCTCCTAGCCTCTCCACTGCTAGCCTGTTCTCTCTCACTCTCCTAGCCTCTCCACTGCTAGCCTGTTCTCTCTCATTCTCCTAGCCTCTCCACTGCTAGCCTGTTCTCTCACGCTCCTTAGCCTCTCCACTGCTAGCCTGTTCTCTCTCTCACTCTCCTAGCCTCTCCACTGCTAGCCTGTTCTCTCACTCTCCTAGCCTGTACACACACAGGACACACAGAGAGGCACACGCTGTACACACACAGGACACACAGAGAGACACGCTCTACACACACAGGACACACAGAGAGACACACGTTGTACACACATAGGACACAGACACAGAGAGACACACGCTGTACACGCACAGGACAGACACAGAGACACACGCTGTACACACACAGGACACAGACACAGAGAGACACGTGCTGTACACACACAGGACACAGACACAGAGAGACACACGCTGTACACACACATGACACAGAGAGACACACGCTGTACACACACAGGACACAGACACAGAGACACACGCTGTACACACACCGGACACAGAGAGACACACGCGGTACACACACAAGACACAGACACAGAGAGACACACGCTGTACACACACAGGACACAGACATAGAGAGACACACGCTGTACACACACAGGACACAGACACAGAGACACACGCTGTACATGCACAGGACACAGACACAGAGAGACACACGCTGTACACACACAGGACACAGACAGACACACGCTGTACACACACAGGACACGGACACAGAGAGACACACGCTGTACACACACAGGACACAGACACAGAGAGACACACGCTGTACACACACAGGACACAGAGAGACACACGCTGTACACACACAGGACACAGACACACGCTGTACACACAGAGGACACAGAAACAGAGAGACACACGCTGTACACACACAGGACACAGAGAGACACACGCTGTACACACACAGGACAGACACAGAAAGACACACGCTGTACACCCACAGGACACAGACACAGAGAGACACACGCTGTACACACACAGGACACAGACACAGAGAGACACGTGCTGTACACACAGGACAGACAGAGAGACATGCTGTACACACACAGGACACAGACACAGAGAGACACACGCTGTACACACACAGGACACAGACATAGAGAGACACACGCTGTACACACACAGGACACACAGAGAGACACACGCTGTACACACACAGGACACAGACACAGAGAGACACGTGCTGTACACACACAGGACACAGACACAGAGACACGCTGTACACACACAGGACACAGACACAGAGAGACACACGCTGTACACACACATGACACAGAGAGACACACGCTGTACACACACAGGACACAGACACAGAGAGACACACGCTGTACACACACAGGACACACAGAGAGACACACGCTGTACACACACAGGACACACAGAGAGACACGCTCTACACACACAGGACACACAGAGAGACACGCTGTACACACATAGGACACAGACACAGAGAGACACACGCTGTACACACACAGGACACAGACACAGAGAGACACACGCTGTACACACACAGGACACACAGAGAGACACACGCTGTACACACACAGGACACACAGAGAGACACGCTCTACACACACAGGACACACAGACAGACACGCTGTACACACATAGGACACAGACACAGAGAGACACACGATGTACACGCACAGGACAGACACAGAGAGACACACGCTGTACACACACAGGACACAGACACAGAGAGACACGTGCTGTACACACACAGGACACAGACACAGAGAGACACACGCTGTACACACACCGGACACAGAGAGACACACGCGGTACACGCACAGGACACAGACACAGAGAGACACGATGGACACACACAGGACACAGACAGAGAGACACATGCTGTACACACACAGGACACAGAGAGACACACGCTGTACACACACAGGACATAGACACAGAGAGACACACGCTGTACACACACATGACACAGAGAGACACACGCTGTACACACACAGGACACAGACACAGAGAGACACGTGCTGTACACACACAGGACACAGACACAGAGAGACACACGCTGTACACACACCGGACACAGAGAGACACACGCGGTACACGCACAGGACACAGACACAGAGAGACACGATGGACACACACAGGACACAGACAGAGAGACACATGCTGTACACACACAGGACACAGAGAGACACACGCTGTACACACACAGGACACAGACACAGAGAGACACACGCTGTACACACACATGACACAGAGAGACACACGCTGTACACACACAGGACACAGACACAGAGAGACACGCTGTACACACACACACAGAGACACACGCTGTACCCACACAAGACACAGACACAGAGAGACACACGCTGTACACACACAGGACACAGAGAGACACACACTGTACACACACAGGACACAGACACAGAGACACACGCTGTACACGCACAGGACACAGACACAGAGAGACACACGCTGTACACACACAGGACACAGACAGAGAGACACGCTGTACACGCACAGGACACAGACAGAGAGACACGCTGTACACGCACAGGACACAGACACAGAGAGACATGCTGTACACACACAGGACACAGAGAGACACACGCTGCACACACACAGGACACAGACACAGAGACACACGCTGTACACGCACAGGACACAGACACAGAGAGACACACGCTGTACACACACAGGACACAGACAGAGAGACACGCTGTACACGCACAGGACACAGACACAGAGAGACATGCTGTACACACACAGGACACAGAGAGACACACGCTGCACACACACAGGACACAGACACTGAGAGACACACGCTGTACACACACAGCACACAGAGAGACACACGCTGTAAACACACAGGACACAGACACAGAGACACACGCTGTACACACACAGGACACAGACACAGAGAGACACACGCTGTACACACACAGACACAGAGAGACACACGCTGTACACACACAGGACACAGACACAGAGAGACACACGCTGTACACAGGACAGACACAGAGAGACACACGCTGTACACGCACAGGACAGACACAGAGAGACACACGCTGTACACACACAGGACACAGACACATAGAGACACACGCTGTACACACACAGGACACAGAGACAGAGAGACACACGCTGTACACACACAGGACACAGACACAGAGAGACACACGATGTACACGCACAGGACAGACACAGAGAGACACACGCTGTACACACACAGGACACAGACACAGAGAGACACGTGCTGTACACACACAGGACACAGACACAGAGAGACACACGCTGTACACACACCGGACACAGAGAGACACACGCGGTACACGCACAGGACACAGACACAGAGAGACACGATGGACACACACAGGACACAGACAGAGAGACACATGCTGTACACACACAGGACACAGAGAGACACACGCTGTACACACACAGGACACAGACACAGAGAGACACACGCTGTACACACACATGACACAGAGAGACACACGCTGTACACACACAGGACACAGACACAGAGAGACACGCTGTACACACACACACAGAGACACACGCTGTACACACACATGACACAGAGAGACACACACTGTACACACACAGGACACAGACACATAGACACACGCTGTACACGCACAGGACACAGACACACACGCTGTACATGCACAGGACACAGACACAGAGAGACACACGCTGTACACACACAGGACACAGACACAGAGAGACGCACGCTGTACACACACAGGACACAGACACAGAGAGACACACACTGTACACACACAGGACACAGACACATAGACACACGCTGTACACGCACAGGACACAGACACAGAGAGACACACGCTGTACACACACAGGACACAGACAGAGAGACACATGCTGTACACACACAGGACACAGAGAGACACGTGCTGTACACACACAGGACACAGACACAGAGAGACACACGCTGTACACACACATGACACAGAGAGACACACGCTGTACACACACAGGACACAGACACAGAGACACACGCTGTACACACACCGGACACAGAGAGACACACGCGGTACACGCACAGGACACAGACACAGAGAGACACACGCTGTACACACACATACACACACAGAGAGACACACGCTGTACACACACAAGACACAGACACAGAGAGACACACGCTGTACACACACAGGACACAGACACAGAGAGACACACGCTGTACACACACAGGACACAGACACACACGCTGTACATGCACAGGACACAGACACAGAGAGACACACGCTGTACACACACAGGACACAGACAGACACACGCTGTACACACACAGGACACAGACACAGAGAGACACACGCTGTACACACACAGGACACAGAGAGACACACGCTGTACACACACAGGACACAGACACACGCTGTACACACAGAGGACACAGAAACAGAGAGACACACGCTGTACACACACAGGACACAGAGAGACACACGCTGTACACACACAGGACACAGACACAGAGACACACGCTGTACACACACCGGACACAGAGAGACACACGCGGTACACGCACAGGACACAGACACAGAGAGACACACGCTGTACACACACATACACACACAGAGAGACACACGCTGTACACACACAAGACACAGACACAGAGAGACACACGCTGTACACACACAGGACACAGACACAGAGAGACACACGATGTACACACACAGGACACAGAGAGACACACGCTGTACACACACAGGACACAGACACAGAGAGACACACGCTGTACACACACAGGACACAGAGACACACGCTGTACACACACAGGACACAGACACACGCTGTACACACAGAGGACACAGAAACAGAGAGACACACGCTGTACACACACAGGACACAGAGAGACACACGCTGTACACACACAGGACAGACACAGAAAGACACACGCTGTACACCCACAGGACACAGACACAGAAAGACACACGCTGTACACACACAGGACACAGACACAGAGACACACGCTGTACACACACAGGACACAGAGAGACACACGCTGTACACGCACAGGACACAGAGAGACACACGCTGTACACGCACAGGACACAGACACAGAGAGACACACGCTGTACACACACAAGACACAGACACAGAGAGACACACGCTGTACACACACAGGACACAGACACAGAGAGACACACGCTGTACACACACAGGACACAGACACAGAGACACACGCTGTACACGCACAGGACACAGACACAGAGAGACACACGCTGTACACGCACAGGACACAGACACAGAGAGACACACGCTGTACACGCACAGGACACAGACAGAGAGACACGCTGTACACGCACAGGACACAGACACAGAGAGACATGCTGTACACACACAGGACACAGAGAGACACACGCTGCACACACACAGGACACAGACACAGAGAGACACACGCTGTACACACACAGCACACAGAGAGACACACGCTGTAAACACACAGGACACAGACACAGAGACACACGCTGTACACACACAGGACACAGACACAGAGAGACACACGCTGTACACACACAGGACACAGACACAGAGAGACACGTGCTGTACACACACAGGACACAGACAGAGAGACACGCTGTACACACACAGGACACAGACACAGAGAGACACACGCTGTACACACACAGGACACAGACACAGAGAGACACACGCTGTACACACACAGGACACACAGAGAGACACACGCTGTACACACACAGGACACACAGAGAGACACGCTCTACACACACAGGACACACAGAGAGACACGCTGTACACACATAGGACACAGACACAGAGAGACACACGATGTACACGCACAGGACAGACACAGAGAGACACACGCTGTACACACACAGGACACAGACACAGAGAGACACGTGCTGTACACACACAGGACACAGACACAGAGAGACACACGCTGTACACACACATGACACAGAGAGACACACGCTGTACACACACAGGACACAGACAGAGACACACGCTGTACACACACCAGACACAGAGAGACACACGCGGTACACGCACAGGACACAGACACAGAGAGACACACGCTGTACACACACATACACACACAGAGAGACACACGCTGTACACACACAAGACACAGACACAGAGAGACACACGCTGTACACACACAGGACACAGACACAGAGAGACACACGCTGTACACACACAGGACACAGACACACACGCTGTACATGCACAGGACACAGACACAGAGAGACACACGCTGTACACACACAGGACACAGACAGACACACGCTGTACACACACAGGACACGGACACAGAGAGACACACGCTGTATACACACAGGACACAGAGAGACACACGCGGTACACGCACAGGACACAGAGAGACACACGCTGTACACACACAGGACACAGACACAGAGAGACACGCTGTACACACACACACACAGAGACACACGCTGTACCCACACAAGACACAGACACAGAGAGACACACGCTGTACACACACAGGACACAGAGAGACACACACTGTACACACACAGGACACAGACACAGAGACACACGCTGTACACGCACAGGACACAGACAGAGAGACACGCTGTACACGCACAGGACACAGACACAGAGAGACATGCTGTACACACACAGGACACAGAGAGACACACGCTGCACACACACAGGACACAGACACAGAGACACACGCTGTACACGCACAGGACACAGACACAGAGAGACACACGCTGTACACACACAGGACACAGACAGAGAGACACGCTGTACACGCACAGGACACAGACACAGAGACATGCTGTACACACACAGGACACAGAGAGACACACGCTGCACACACACAGGACACAGACACTGAGAGACACACGCTGTACACACACAGACACAGAGAGACACACGCTGTACACACACAGGACACAGACACAGAGAGACACATGCTGTACACACACAGGACACAGACACATAGAGACACACGCTGTACACACACAGGACACAGAGACAGAGAGACACACGCTGTACACACACAGGACACAGACACAGAGAGACACACGCTGTACACAGGACAGACACAGAGAGACACACGCTGTACACGCACAGGACAGACACAGAGAGACACACGCTGTACACACACAGGACACAGACACAGAGAGACACGTTCTGTACACACACAGGACACAGACAAAGAGACACGCTGTACACACACAGGACACAGACAGACACACGCTGTACACACACAGGACACAGACACAGAGAGACACACGCTGTACACACACAGGACACACAGAGAGACACACGCTGTACACACACAGGACACACAGAGAGACACGCTCTACACACACAGGACACACAGAGAGACACACGCTGTACACACATAGGACACAGACACAGAGAGACACACGATGTACACGCACAGGACAGACACAGAGAGACACACGCTGTACACACACAGGACACAGACACAGAGAGACACGTGCTGTACACACACAGGACACAGACACAGAGAGACACACGCTGTACACACACATGACACAGAGAGACACACGCTGTACACACACAGGACACAGACACAGAGACACACGCTGTACACACACCGGACACAGAGAGACACACGCGGTACACGCACAGGACACAGACACAGAGAGACACGCTGGACACACACAGGACACAGACAGAGAGACACATACTGTACACACACAGGACACAGAGAGACACACGCTGTACACACACAGGACACAGACACAGAGAGACACACGCTGTTCACACACATGACACAGAGAGACACACGCTGTACACACACAGGACACAGACACAGAGAGACACGCTGTACACACACAGAGAGACACACGCTGTACCCACACAAGACACAGACACAGAGAGACGCACGCTGTACACACACAGGACACAGACACAGAGAGACACACACTGTACACACACAGGACACAGACACATAGACACACGCTGTACACGCACAGGACACAGACAGAGAGAGACACACGCTGTACACACACAGGACACAGACAGAGAGAAACGCTGTACACGCACAGGACACAGACAGAGAGACACATGCTGTACACACACAGGACACAGAGAGACACACGCTGTACACACAGAGGACACAGACACAGAGAGACACACGCTGTACACACACAGGACACAGACACAGAGAGACACACGCTGTACACACACGTACACAGAGAGACACATGCTGTACACACACAGGACACAGACACAGAGAGACACACGCTGTACACACACAGGACACAGACACAGAGAGACACACGCTATACACACAGGACACAGAGACACACGCTGTACACACACAGGACACAGACACACGCTGTACACACACAGGACACAGAAACAGAGAGACACACGCTGTACACACACAGGACAGACACAGAGAGACACACGCTGTACACCCACAGGACACAGACATAGAGAGACACACGCTGTACACGCACAGGACAGACACAGAGAGACACACGCTGTACACACACAGGACACAGACAGAGAGACACGCTGTACACGCACAGGACACAGACACAGAGACATGCTGTACACACACAGGACACAGAGAGACACACGCTGTAAACACACAGGACACAGACACAGAGAGACCCACGCTGTACACGCACAGGACACAGACACAGAGAGACAAACGCTGTACACGCACAGGACACAGACACAGAGAGACACACGCTGTACACACACAGGGCACAGAGAGACACACGCTGCACACACACAGGACAGAGACACACGCTGTACACACACAGGACACAGAGAGACACACGCTGTACACCCACAGGACACAGAGAGACACACGCTGTACACGCACAGGACAGACACAGAGAGACACACGCTGTACACACACAGGACACAGACACAGAGAGACACACGCTGTACACACACAGGACACAGACATAGAGAGACACACACAGGACACACAGAGAGACACGCTGTACACACACAGGATACAGACACAGAGAGACACACGCTGTACACGCACAGGACACAGACACAGAGAGACACACGCTGTACACACACAGGACACAGACAGAGAGACACGCTGTACACGCACAGGACACAGACACAGAGAGACAAAAGGCGATCTGGGCCTTGTTTAAGTAACGAATGATATTAAAATATAGTCATCGTGTTTTCTGGTCGGATTCATCGAAGAGTTGCGAGGAAGTTGTAAAAGTCGATGTCGATTTTTTTTTGTTCCCCCAGCGAACGCGCGGCCGCCTCAAGATGGTGGCGGGCGGTGACGGGCGGGTTAATGGCGAGTCGATCACGTGACCCTCGCCGATCACGTGACACCCGCGCGGGGGAGGGCGGGAAATAGGCGCTCCTCGGCACGTAAACATTCGCGTTGTTTTACATTAAGCCCCAGGTTCGTTGTGGTGTTGTTAACGTTGTCGGCGCATGTGTGGCTTAATAAATTAACTTTTACGTTGAAAAAAGAAAAAGAGAGTGAGAGAACAGGCTAGCAGTGGAGAGGCTAGGAGAGTGAGAGAGAACAGGCTAGCAGTGGAGAGGCTAGGAGGGTGAGAGAACAGGCTAGCAGTGGAGAGGCTAGGAGAGTGAGAGAGAACAGGCTAGCAGTGGAGAGGCTAGGAGAGAGAGAGAGAACAGGCTAGCAGTAGAGAGGCTAGGAGCGTGAGAGAACAGGCTAGCAGTGGAGAGGCTAGGAGCGTGAGAGAACAGGCTAGCAGTAGAGAGGCTAGGAGCGTGAGAGAGAACAGGCTAGCCGTGGAGAGGCTGAGAGTGAGAGAACAGGCTAGCAGTAGAGAGGCTAGGAGCGTGAGAGAGAACAGGCTAGCAGTGGAGAGGCTAGGAGAGTGAGAGAGAACAGGCTAGCAGTGGAGAGGCTAGGAGAGTGAGAGAGAACAGGCTAGCAGTGGAGAGGCTAGGAGAGAGAGAACAGGCTAGCAATGGAGAGGCTAGGAGAGTGAGAGAACAGGCTAGCAGTGGAGAGGCTAGGAGAGTGAGAGAACAGGCTAGCAGTGGAGAGGCTAGGAGCGTGAGAGAACAGGCTAGCAGTAGAGAGGCTAGGAGCGTGAGAGAGAACAGGCTAGCAGTGGAGAGGCTAGGAGGGTGAGAGAACAGGCTAGCAGTGGAGAGCCTAGGAGAGTGAGAGAGAACAGGCTAGCAGTGGAGAGGCTAGGAGGGTGAGAGAACAGGCTAGCAGTGGAGAGGCTAGGAGCGCGAGAGAACAGGCTAGCAGTGGAGAGGCTAGGAGAGAGAACAGGCTAGCAGTGGAGAGGCTAGGAGCGTGAGAGAACAGGCTAGCAGTAGAGAGGCTAGGAGGGTGAGAGAGAACAGGCTAGCCGTGGAGAGGCTATGAGAGTGAGAGAACAGGCTAGCAGTAGAGGCTAGGAGCGTGAGAGAGAACAGGCTAGCAGTGGAGAGGCTAGGAGAGTGAGAGATAACAGGCTAGCAGTGGAGAGGCTAGGAGAGTGAGAGAGAACAGGCTAGCAGTGGAGAGGCTAGGAGAGTGAGAGAGAACAGGCTAGCAGTGGAGAGGCTAGGAGAGAGAGAACAGGCTAGCAGTGGAGAGGCTAGGAGAGTGAGAGAACAGGCTAGCAGTAGAGAGGCTAGGAGCGTGAGAGAGAACAGGCTAGCAGTGGAGAGGCTAGGAGGGTGAGAGAACAGGCTAGCAGTGGAGAGGCTAGGAGCGTGAGAGAGAACAGGCTAGCAGTGGAGAGGCTAGGAGAGTGAGAGAGAACAGGCAGGCAGTGGAGAGGCTAGGAGAGAGAGAACAGGCTAGCAGTGGAGAGGCTAGGAGGGTGAGAGAACAGGCTAGCAGTGGAGAGGCTAGGAGAGTGAGAGAGAACAGGCTAGCAGTGGAGAGGCTAGGAGGGTGAGAGAGAACAGGCTAGCAGTGGAGAGGCTAGGAGGGTGAGAGAACAGGCTAGCAGTGGAGAGGCTAGGAGCGTGAGAGAACAGGCTAGCAGTGGAGAGGCTAGGAGCGTGAGAGAACAGGCTAGCAGTGGAGAGGCCAGGAGCGTGAGAGAACAGGCTAGCAGTGGAGAGGCCAGGAGGGTGAGAGAACAGGCTAGCAGTGGAGAGGCTAGGAGAGGGAGAGAGAACACGCGAGCAGTGGAGAGGCTAGCAGAGTGAGAGAGAACAGGCTAGCAGTGGAGAGGCTAGGAGAGGGTGAGAGAACAGGCTAGCAGTGGAGAGGCTAGGAGAGGGTGAGAGAACAGGCTAGCAGTGGAGAGGCTAGGAGAGTGAGAGAACAGGCTAGCAGCGGAGAGGCTTGGAGAGAGAGAACAGGGCAGCAGTGGAGAGGCTAGGAGCGTGAGAGAGAACAGGCTAGCAGTGGAGAGGCTAGGAGCATGAGAGCACAGGCTAGCAGTGGAGAGGCTAAGGAGAGTGAGAGAACAGGCTAGCAGTAGAGAGGCTAGGAGCGTGAGAGAGAACAGGCTAGCAGTGGAGAGGCTAGGAGAGTGAGAGAGAGAACAGGCTAGCAGTGGAGAGGCTAAGGAACGTGAGAGAACAGGCTAGCAGTGGAGAGGCTAGGAGCGTGAGAGAACAGGCTAGCAGTAGAGAGGCTAGGAGCGTGAGAGAGAACAGGCTAGCAGTGGAGAGGCTAGGAGAGTGAGAGAGAACAGGCTAGCAGTGGAGAGGCTAGGAGAGTGAGAGAGAACAGGCTAGCAGTGGAGAGGCTAGGAGAGAGAGAGAGAACAGGCTACCAGTGGAGGCTAGGAGAGTGAGAGAACAGGCTAGCAGTGGAGAGGCTAGGAGCATGAGAGAACAGGCTAGCAGTAGAGAGGCTAGGAGCGTGAGAGAGAACAGGCTAGCAGTGGAGAAGCTAGGAGGGTGAGAGAACAGGCTAGCAGTGGAGAGGCTAGGAGCGTGAGACAGAACAGGCTAGCAGTGGAGAGGCTAGGAGAGTGAGAGAGAACAGGCAGGCAGTGGAGAGGCTAGGAGAGTGAGAGAGAACAGGCTAGCAGTGGAGAGGCTAGGAGGGTGAGAGAACAGGCTAGCAGTGGAGAGGCTAGGAGAGTGAGAGAGAACAGGCTAGCAGTGGAGAGGCTAGGAGGGTGAGAGAACAGGCTAGCAGTGGAGAGGCTAGGAGCGTGAGAGAACAGGCTAGCAGTGGAGAGGCTAGGAGCGTGAGAGAACAGGCTAGCAGTAGAGAGGCTAGGAGGGTGAGAGAGAACAGGCTAGCCGTGGAGAGGCTATGAGAGTGAGAGAACAGGCTAGCAGTAGAGAGGCTAGGAGCGTGAGAGAGAACAGGCTAGGAGTGGAGAGGCTAGGAGAGTGAGAGATAACAGGCTAGCAGTGGAGAGGCTAGGAGAGTGAGAGAGAACAGGCTAGCAGTGGAGAGGCTAGGAGAGTGAGAGAACAGGCTAGCAGTGGAGAGACTAGGAGAGTGAGAGAACAGGCTAGCAGTGGAGAGACTAGGAGAGTGAGAGAACAGGCTAGCAGTGGAGAGGCTAGGAGCGTGAGAGAACAGGCTAGCAGTAGAGAGGCTAGGAGCGTGAGAGAAAACAGGCAGGCAGTGGAGAGGCTAGGAGAGTGAGAGAACAGGCTAGCAGTGGAGAGGCTAGGAGGGTGAGAGAACAGGCTAGCAGTGGAGAGGCTAGGAGCGTGAGAGAACAGGCTAGCAGTGGGGAGGCTAGGAGAGAGAGAACAGGCTAGCAGTGGAGAGGCTAGGAGCGTGAGAGAACAGGCTAGCAGTGGAGAGGCCAGGAGGGTGAGAGAACAGGCTAGCAGTGGAGAGGCTTGGAGAGAGAACAGGGCAGCAGTGGAGAGGCTAGGAGCGTGAGAGAGAACAGGCTAGCAGTGGAGAGGCTAGGAGCGTGAGAGAACAGGCTAGCAGTGGAGAGACTAAGGAGAGTGAGAGAACAGGCTAGCAGTAGAGAGGCTAGGAGCGTGAGAGAGAACAGGCTAGCAGTGGAGAGGCTAGGAGAGTGAGAGAGAGAACAGGCTAGCAGTGGAGAGGCTAAGGAGCGTGAGAGAACAGGCTAGCAGTGGAGAGGCTAGGAGCGTGAGAGAACAGGCTAGCAGTAGAGAGGCTAGGAGGGTGAGAGAGAACAGGCGAGCCGTGGAGAGGCTATGAGAGTGAGAGAACAGGCTAGCAGTAGAGAGGCTAGGAGCGTGAGAGAGAACAGGCTAGCAGTGGAGAGGCTAGGAGAGTGAGAGAGAACAGGCTAGCAGTGGAGAGGCTAGGAGAGTGAGAGAGAACAGGCTAGCAGTGGAGAGGCTAGGAGAGAGAGAACAGGCTAGCAGTGGAGAGGCTAGGAGAGTGAGAGCACAGGCTAGCAGTGGAGAGGCTAGGAGAGTGAGAGCACAGGCTAGCAGTGGAGAGGCTAGGAGAGTGAGAGAACAGGCTAGCAGTGGAGAGGCTAGGAGCGTGAGAGAATAGGCTAGCAGTAGAGAGGCTGGGAGCGTGAGAGAGAACAGGCTAGCAGTGGAGAGGCTAGGAGCGTGAGACAGAACAGGCTAGCAGTGGAGAGGCTAGGAGAGTGAGAGAGAACAGGCAGGCAGTGGAGAGGCTAGGAGAGTGAGAGAGAACAGGCTAGCAGTGGAGAGGCTAGGAGGGTGAGAGAACAGGCTAGCAGTGGAGAGGCTAGGAGAGTGAGAGAGAACAGGCTAGCAGTGGAGAGGCTAGGAGGGTGAGAGAACAGGCTAGCAGTGGAGAGGCTAGGAGCGTGAGAGAACAGGCTAGCAGTGGAGAGGCTAGGAGCGTGAGAGAACAGGCTAGCAGTAGAGAGGCTAGGAGGGTGAGAGAGAACAGGCTAGCCGTGGAGAGGCTATGAGAGTGAGAGAACAGGCTAGCAGTAGAGAGGCTAGGAGCGTGAGAGAGAACAGGCTAGGAGTGGAGAGGCTAGGAGAGTGAGAGATAACAGGCTAGCAGTGGAGAGGCTAGGAGAGTGAGAGAGAACAGGCTAGCAGTGGAGAGGCTAGGAGAGTGAGAGAACAGGCTAGCAGTGGAGAGACTAGGAGAGTGAGAGAACAGGCTAGCAGTGGAGAGACTAGGAGAGTGAGAGAACAGGCTAGCAGTGGAGAGGCTAGGAGCGTGAGAGAACAGGCTAGCAGTAGAGAGGCTAGGAGCGTGAGAGAAAACAGGCAGGCAGTGGAGAGGCTAGGAGAGTGAGAGAACAGGCTAGCAGTGGAGAGGCTAGGAGGGTGAGAGAACAGGCTAGCAGTGGAGAGGCTAGGAGCGTGAGAGAACAGGCTAGCAGTGGGGAGGCTAGGAGAGAGAGAACAGGCTAGCAGTGGAGAGGCTAGGAGCGTGAGAGAACAGGCTAGCAGTGGAGAGGCCAGGAGGGTGAGAGAACAGGCTAGCAGTGGAGAGGCTTGGAGAGAGAACAGGGCAGCAGTGGAGAGGCTAGGAGCGTGAGAGAGAACAGGCTAGCAGTGGAGAGGCTAGGAGCGTGAGAGAACAGGCTAGCAGTGGAGAGACTAAGGAGAGTGAGAGAACAGGCTAGCAGTAGAGAGGCTAGGAGCGTGAGAGAGAACAGGCTAGCAGTGGAGAGGCTAGGAGAGTGAGAGAGAGAACAGGCTAGCAGTGGAGAGGCTAAGGAGCGTGAGAGAACAGGCTAGCAGTGGAGAGGCTAGGAGCGTGAGAGAACAGGCTAGCAGTAGAGAGGCTAGGAGGGTGAGAGAGAACAGGCGAGCCGTGGAGAGGCTATGAGAGTGAGAGAACAGGCTAGCAGTAGAGAGGCTAGGAGCGTGAGAGAGAACAGGCTAGCAGTGGAGAGGCTAGGAGAGTGAGAGAGAACAGGCTAGCAGTGGAGAGGCTAGGAGAGTGAGAGAGAACAGGCTAGCAGTGGAGAGGCTAGGAGAGAGAGAACAGGCTAGCAGTGGAGAGGCTAGGAGAGTGAGAGCACAGGCTAGCAGTGGAGAGGCTAGGAGAGTGAGAGCACAGGCTAGCAGTGGAGAGGCTAGGAGAGTGAGAGAACAGGCTAGCAGTGGAGAGGCTAGGAGCGTGAGAGAATAGGCTAGCAGTAGAGAGGCTAGGAGCGTGAGAGAGAACAGGCTAGCAGTGGAGAGGCTAGGAGAGTGAGAGAGAACAGGCTAGCAGTGGAGAGGCTAGGAGAGTGAGAGAGAACAGGCTAGCAGTGGAGAGGCTAGGAGAGAGAGAACAGGCTAGCAGTGGAGAGGCTAGGAGAGTGAGAGCACAGGCTAGCAGTGGAGAGGCTAGGAGAGTGAGAGAACAGGCTAGCAGTGGAGAGGCTAGGAGCGTGAGAGAATAGGCTAGCAGTAGAGAGGCTAGGAGCGTGAGAGAGAACAGGCTAGCAGTGGAGAGGCTAGGAGGGTGAGAGAACAGGCTAGCAGTGGAGAGGCTAGGAGCGTCGGAGAACAGGCTAGCAGTGGAGAGGCTAGGAGAGTGAGAGAGAACAGGCAGGCAGTGGAGAGGCTAGGAAAGTGAGAGAGAACAGGCTAGCAGTGGAGAGGCTAGGAGGGTGAGAGAACAGGCTAGCAGTGGAGAGGCTAGGAGAGTGAGAGAGAACAGGCTAGCAGTGGAGAGGCTAGGAGCGTGAGGGAACAGGCTAGCAGTAGAGAGGCTAGGAGCGTGAGAGAGAACAGGCTAGCAGTGGAGAGGCTAGGAGGGTGAGAGAACAGGCTAGCAGTGGAGAGGCTAGGAGCGTGAGAGAGAACAGGCTAGCAGTGGAGAGGCTAGGAGAGTGAGAGAGAACAGGCAGGCAGTGGAGAGGCTAGGAGAGTGAGAGAGAACAGGCTAGCAGTGGAGAGGCTAGGAGGGTGAGAGAACAGGCTAGCAGTGGAGAGGCTAGGAGAGAGAGAACAGGCTAGCAGTGGAGAGGCTAGGAGCGTGAGAGAACAGGCTAGCAGTGGAGAGGCTAGGAGTGTGAGAGAACAGGCTAGCAGTAGAGAGGCTAGGAGGGTGAGAGAGAACAGGCTAGCCGTGGAGAGGCTATGAGAGTGAGAGAACAGGCTAGCAGTAGAGAGGCTAGGAGCGTGAGAGAACAGGCTAGCAGTGGAGAGGCTAGGAGAGTGAGAGATAACAGGCTAGCAGTGGAGAGGCTAGGAGCGTGAGAGAACAGGCTAGCAGTGGAGAGGCTAGGAGAGTGAGAGATAACAGGCTAGCAGTGGAGAGGCTAGGAGAGTGAGAGAACAGGCTAGCAGTGGAGAGGCTAGGAGAGTGAGAGAACAGGCTAGCAGTGGAGAGGCTAGGAGAGTGAGAGAACAGGCTAGCAGTGAAGAGGCTAGGAGCGTGAGAGAACAGGCTAGCAGTAGAGAGGCTAGGAGCGTGAGAGAGAACAGGCTAGCAGTGGAGAGGCTAGGAAGGTGAGAGAACAGGCTAGCAGTGGAGAGGCTAGGAGGGTGAGAGAACAGGCTAGCAGTGGAGAGGCTAGGAGAGTGAGAGAACAGGCTAGCAGTGGAGAGGCTAGGAGGGTGAGAGAACAGGCTAGCAGTGGAGAGGCTAGGAGAGTGAGAGAACAGGCTAGCAGTGGAGAGGCTAGGAGGGTGAGAGAACAGGCTAGCAGTGGAGAGGCTAGGAGCGTGAGAGAACAGGCTAGCAGTGGAGAGGCCAGGAGGGTGAGAGAACAGGCTAGCAGTGGAGAGGCTAGGAGCGTGAGAGAGAACAGGCTAGCAGTGGAGAGGCTAGGAGAAAGAGAGAGCAGGCGAGCAGTGGAGAGGCTAGGAGAGGGAGAGAGAACAGGCTAGCAGTGGAGAGGCTAGGAGAGGGTGAGAGAACAGGCTAGCAGTGGAGAGGCTAGGAGAGGGTGAGAGAACAGGCTAGCAGTGGAGAGGCTAGGAGAGTGAGAGAACAGGCTAGCAGTGGAGAGGCTTGGAGAGAGAGAACAGGGCAGCAGTGGAGAGGCTAGGAGCGTGAGAGAGAACAGGCTAGCAGTGGAGAGGCTAGGAGCGTGAGAGAACAGGCTAGCAGTGGAGAGGCTAAGGAGAGTGAGAGAACAGGCTAGCAGTAGAGAGGCTAGGAGCGTGAGAGAGAACAGGCTAGCAGTGGAGAGGCTAGGAGAGTGAGAGAGAGAACAGGCTAGCAGTGGAGAGGCTAAGGAGTGTGAGAGAGAGAACAGGCTAGCAGTGGAGAGGCTAAGGAGTGTGAGAGAACAGGCTAGCAGTGGAGAGGCTAGGAGAGTGAGAGAGAACAGGCTAGCAGTGGAGAGGCTAAGGAGGGTGAGAGAATAGGCTAGCAGTGGAGTGGCTAGGAGCGTGAGAGAACAGGCTAGCAGTAGAGAGGCTAGGAGAGAGCGAATAGGCTAGCAGTGGAGAGGCTAGGAGCGTGAGAGAACAGGCTAGCAGTGGAGAGGCCAGGAGGGTGAGCGCACAGGCTAGCAGTGGAGAGGCTAGGAGCGTGAGAGAGAACAGGCTAGCAGTGGAGAGGCTAGGAGAGAGAGAGAGAACAGGCTAGCAGTGGAGAGGCTAGGAGAGGGTGAGAGAACAGGCTAGCAGTGGAGAGGCTAGGAGAGGGTGAGAGAACAGGCTAGCAGTGGAGAGGCTAGGAGAGTGAGAGAACAGGCTAGCAGTGGAGAGGCTTGGAGAGAGAGAACAGGGCAGCAGTGGAGAGGCTAGGACCGTGAGAGAGAACAGGCTAGCAGTGGAGAGGCTAGGAGAGTGAGAGAGAGAACAGGCTAGCAGTGGAGAGGCTAAGGAGCGTGAGAGAACAGGCTAGCAGTGGAGAGGCTAGGAGAATGAGAGAGAACAGGCTAGCAGTGGAGAGGCTAGGAGAGTGAGAGAGAACAGGCTAGCAGTGGAGAGGCTAGGAGAGAGAGAACAGACTAGCAGTGGAGAGGCTAGGAGAGTGAGAGAACAGGCTAGCAGTGGAGAGGCTAGGAGAGTGAGAGAACAGGCTAGCAGTGGAGAGGCTAGGAGCGTGAGAGAACAGGCTAGCAGTAGAGAGGCTAGGAGCGTGAGAGAGAACAGGCTAGCAGTGGAGAGGCTAGGAGGGTGAGAGAACAGGCTAGCAGTGGAGAGGCTAGGAGCGTGAGAGAGAACAGGCTAGCAGTGGAGAGGCTAGGAGAGTGAGAGAGAACAGGCAGGCAGTGGAGAGGCTAGGAGAGTGAGAGAGAACAGGCTAGCAGTGGAGAGGCTAGGAGGGTGAGAGAACAGGCTAGCAGTGGAGAGGCTAGGAGGGGGAGAGAACAGGCTAGCAGTGGAGAGGCTAGGAGCATGAGAGAGAACAGGCTAGCAGTGGAGAGGCTAGGAGAGTGAGAGAACAGGCAGGCAGTGGAGAGGCTAGGAGAGTGAGAGAGAACAGGCTAGCAGTGGAGAGGCTAGGAGGGTGAGAGAACAGGCTAGCAGTGGAGAGGCTAGGAGAGTGAGAGAACAGGCTAGCAGTGGAGAGGCTAGGAGGGTGAGAGAACAGGCTAGCAGTGGAGAGGCGAGGAGCGTGAGAGAACAGGCTAGCAGTGGAGAGGCTAGGAGAGAGAACAGGCTAGCAGTGGAGAGGCTAGGAGCGTGAGAGAACAGGCTAGTAGTGGAGAGGCCAGGAGGGTGAGAGAACAGGCTAGCAGTGGAGAGGCTTGGAGAGAGAGAACAGGGCAGCAGTGGAGAGGCTAGGAGCGTGAGAGAACAGGCTAGCAGTGGAGAGGCTAAGGAGAGTGAGAGAACAGGCTAGCAGTAGAGAGGCTAGGAGCGTGAGAGAGAACAGGCTAGCAGTGGAGAGGCTAGGAAAGTGAGAGAGAGAACAGGCTAGCAGTGGAGAGGCTAAGGAGCGTGAGAGAACAGGCTAGCAGTGGAGAGGCTAGGAGCGTGAGAGAACAGGATAGCAGTAGAGAGGCTAGGAGGGTGAGAGAGAACAGGCTAGCCGTGGAGAGGCTATGAGAGTGAGAGAACAGGCTAGCAGTAGAGAGGCTAGGAGCGTGAGAGAGAACAGGCTAGCAGTGGAGAGGCTAGGAGAGTGAGAGAGAACAGGCTAGCAGTGGAGAGGCTAGGAGAGTGAGAGAGAACAGGCTAGCAGTGGAGAGGCTAGGAGAGAGAGAACAGGCTAGCAGTGGAGAGGCTAGGAGAGTGAGAGAACAGGCTAGCAGTGGAGAGGCTAGGAGAGTGAGAGAACAGGCTAGCAGTGGAGAGGCTAGGAGCGTGAGAGAACAGGCTAGCAGTAGAGAGGCTAGGAGCGTGAGAGAGAACAGGCTAGCAGTGGAGAGGCTAGGAGGGTGAGAGAACTGGCTAGCAGTGGAGAGGCTAGGAGAGTGAGAGAGAACAGGCAGGCAGTGGAGAGGCTAGGAGAGTGAGAGAGAACAGGCTAGCAGTGGAGAGGCTAGGAGGGTGAGAGAACAGGCTAGCAGTGGAGAGGCTAGGAGAGAGAGAGAACAGGCTAGCAGTGGAGAGGCTAGGAGGGTGAGAGAACAGGCTAGCAGTGGAGAGGCTAGGAGCGTGAGAGAACAGGCTAGCAGTGGAGAGGCTAGGAGAGTGAGAGAACAGGCTAGCAGTGGAGAGGCTAGGAGGGTGAGAGAACAGGCTAAAAGTGGAGAGGCTAGGAGCGTGAGAGAACAGGCTAGCAGTGGAGAGGCTAGGAGCGTGAGAGAACAGGCTAGCAGTGGAGAGGCCAGGAGGGTGAGAGAACAGGCTAGCAGTGGAGAGGCTAGGAGCGTGAGAGAGAACAGGCTAGCAGTGGAGAGGCTAGGAGAGAGAGAGAGAACAGGCGAGCAGTGGAGAGGCTAGGAGAGTGAGAGAGAACAGGCTAGCAGTGGAGAGGCTAGGAGAGGGTGAGAAAACAGGCTAGCAGTGGAGAGGCTAGGAGAGGGTGAGAGAACAGGCTAGCAGTGGAGAGGCTAGGAGAGTGAGAGAACAGGCTAGCAGTGGAGAGGCTTGGAGAGAGAGAACAGGGCAGCAGTGGAGAGGCTAGGAGCGTGAGAGAGAACAGGCTAGCAGTGGAGAGGCTAGGAGCGTGAGAGAACAGGCTAGCAGTGGAGAGGCTAGGAGCGTGAGAGAGAACTGGCTAGCAGTGGAGAGGCTAGGAGAGTGAGAGAGAACAGGCAGGCAGTGGAGAGGCTAGGAGAGTGAGAGAGAACAGGCAGGCAGTGGAGAGGCTAGGAGAGTGAGAGAGAACAGGCTAGCAGTGGAGAGGCTAGGAGAGTGAGAGAGAACAGGCTAGCAGTGGAGAGGCTAGGAGGGTGAGAGAACAGGCTAGCAGTGGAGAGGCTAGGAGCGTGAGAGAACAGGCTAGCAGTGGAGAGGCTAGGAGGGTGAGAGAACAGGCTAGCAGTGGAGAGGCTAGGAGCGTGAGAGAACAGGCTAGCAGTGGAGAGGCTAAGGAGCGTGAGAGAACAGGCTAGCAGTGTAGAGGCTAGAAGAGTGAGAGAGAACAGGCTAGCAGTGGAGAGGCTAGGAGAGTGAGAGAGAACAGGCTAGCAGTGGAGAGGCTAGGAGAGGGGGTGAGAGAACAGGCTAGCAGTGGAGAGGCTAGGAGAGTGAGAGAACAGGCTAGCAGTGGAGAGGCTTGGAGAGAGAGAACAGGGCAGCAGTGGAGAGGCTAGGAGCGTGAGAGAGAACAGGCTAGCAGTGGAGAGGCTAGGAGCGTGAGAGAACAGGCTAGCAGTGGAGAGGCTAGGAGCGTGAGAGAACAGGCTAGCAGTGGAGAGGCTAGGAGGGTGAGAGAACAGGCTAGCAGTGGAGAGGCTAGGAGCGTGAGAGAACAGGCTAGCAGTGGAGAGGCTAGGAGAGTGAGAGAACAGGCTAGCAGTGGAGAGGCTAGGAGGGTGAGAGAACAGGCTAGCAGTGGAGAGGCTAGGAGAGAGAGAACAGGCTAGCAGTGGAGAGGCTAGGAGCGTGAGAGAACAGGCTAGCAGTGGAGAGGCTAGGAGTGTGAGAGAACAGGCTAGCAGTAGAGAGGCTAGGAGGGTGAGAGAGAACAGGCTAGCCGTGGAGAGGCTATGAGAGTGAGAGAACAGGCTAGCAGTAGAGAGGCTAGGAGCGTGAGAGAACAGGCTAGCAGTGGAGAGGCTAGGAGAGTGAGAGATAACAGGCTAGCAGTGGAGAGGCTAGGAGAGTGAGAGAGAACAGGCTAGCAGTGGAGAGGCTAGGAGAGAGAGAACAGGCTAGCAGTGGAGAGGCTAGGAGAGTGAGAGAACAGGCTAGCAGTGGAGAGGCTAGGAGAGTGAGAGAACAGGCTAGCAGTGGAGAGGCTAGGAGAGTGAGAGAACAGGCTAGCAGTGGAGAGGCTAGGAGAGTGAGAGAACAGGCTAGCAGTGAAGAGGCTAGGAGCGTGAGAGAACAGGCTAGCAGTAGAGAGGCTAGGAGCGTGAGAGAGAACAGGCTAGCAGTGGAGAGGCCAGGAGGGTGAGAGAACAGGCTAGCAGTGGAGAGGCTAGGAGCGTGAGAGAGAACAGGCTAGCAGTGGAGAGGCTAGGAGAGAGAGAGAGAGCAGGCGAGCAGTGGAGAGGCTAGGAGAGGGAGAGAGAACAGGCTAGCAGTGGAGAGGCTAGGAGAGGGTGAGAGAACAGGCTAGCAGTGGAGAGGCTAGGAGAGGGTGAGAGAACAGGCTAGCAGTGGAGAGGCTAGGAGAGTGAGAGAACAGGCTAGCAGTGGAGAGGCTTGGAGAGAGAGAACAGGGCAGCAGTGGAGAGGCTAGGAGCGTGAGAGAGAACAGGCTAGCAGTGGAGAGGCTAGGAGCGTGAGAGAACAGGCTAGCAGTGGAGAGGCTAAGGAGAGTGAGAGAACAGGCTAGCAGTAGAGAGGCTAGGAGCGTGAGAGAGAACAGGCTAGCAGTGGAGAGGCTAGGAGAGTGAGAGAGAGAACAGGCTAGCAGTGGAGAGGCTAAGGAGTGTGAGAGAGAGAACAGGCTAGCAGTGGAGAGGCTAAGGAGTGTGAGAGAACAGGCTAGCAGTGGAGAGGCTAGGAGAGTGAGAGAGAACAGGCTAGCAGTGGAGAGGCTAAGGAGGGTGAGAGAATAGGCTAGCAGTGGAGTGGCTAGGAGCGTGAGAGAACAGGCTAGCAGTAGAGAGGCTAGGAGAGAGAGAATAGGCTAGCAGTGGAGAGGCTAGGAGCGTGAGAGAACAGGCTAGCAGTGGAGAGGCCAGGAGGGTGAGAGCACAGGCTAGCAGTGGAGAGGCTAGGAGCGTGAGAGAGAACAGGCTAGCAGTGGAGAGGCTAGGAGAGAGAGAGAGAACAGGCGAGCAGTGGAGAGGCTAGGAGAGTGAGAGAGAACAGGCTAGCAGTGGAGAGGCTAGGAGAGGGTGAGAGAACAGGCTAGCAGTGGAGAGGCTAGGAGAGGGTGAGAGAACAGGCTAGCAGTGGAGAGGCTAGGAGAGTGAGAGAACAGGCTAGCAGTGGAGAGGCTTGGAGAGAGAGAACAGGGCAGCAGTGGAGAGGCTAGGACCGTGAGAGAGAACAGGCTAGCAGTGGAGAGGCTAGGAGAGTGAGAGAGAGAACAGGCTAGCAGTGGAGAGGCTAAGGAGCGTGAGAGAACAGGCTAGCAGTGGAGAGGCTAGGAGAATGAGAGAGAACAGGCTAGCAGTGGAGAGGCTAGGAGAGTGAGAGAGAACAGGCTAGCAGTGGAGAGGCTAGGAGAGAGAGAACAGACTAGCAGTGGAGAGGCTAGGAGAGTGAGAGAACAGGCTAGCAGTGGAGAGGCTAGGAGAGTGAGAGAACAGGCTAGCAGTGGAGAGGCTAGGAGCGTGAGAGAACAGGCTAGCAGTAGAGAGGCTAGGAGCGTGAGAGAGAACAGGCTAGCAGTGGAGAGGCTAGGAGGGTGAGAGAACAGGCTAGCAGTGGAGAGGCTAGGAGCGTGAGAGAGAACAGGCTAGCAGTGGAGAGGCTAGGAGAGAGAGAACAGGCTAGCAGTGGAGAGGCTAGGAGAGTGAGAGAACAGGCTAGCAGTGGAGAGGCTAGGAGAGTGAGAGAACAGGCTAGCAGTGGAGAGGCTAGGAGAGTGAGAGAACAGGCTAGCAGTGGAGAGGCTAGGAGAGTGAGAGAACAGGCTAGCAGTGAAGAGGCTAGGAGCGTGAGAGAACAGGCTAGCAGTAGAGAGGCTAGGAGCGTGAGAGAGAACAGGCTAGCAGTGGAGAGGCTAGGAAGGTGAGAGAACAGGCTAGCAGTGGAGAGGCTAGGAGGGTGAGAGAACAGGCTAGCAGTGGAGAGGCTAGGAGAGTGAGAGAACAGGCTAGCAGTGGAGAGGCTAGGAGGGTGAGAGAACAGGCTAGCAGTGGAGAGGCTAGGAGCGTGAGAGAACAGGCTAGCAGTGGAGAGGCCAGGAGGGTGAGAGAACAGGCTAGCAGTGGAGAGGCTAGGAGCGTGAGAGAGAACAGGCTAGCAGTGGAGAGGCTAGGAGAGAGAGAGAGCAGGCGAGCAGTGGAGAGGCTAGGAGAGGGAGAGAGAACAGGCTAGCAGTGGAGAGGCTAGGAGAGGGTGAGAGAACAGGCTAGCAGTGGAGAGGCTAGGAGAGGGTGAGAGAACAGGCTAGCAGTGGAGAGGCTAGGAGAGTGAGAGAACAGGCTAGCAGTGGAGAGGCTTGGAGAGAGAGAACAGGGCAGCAGTGGAGAGGCTAGGAGCGTGAGAGAGAACAGGCTAGCAGTGGAGAGGCTAGGAGCGTGAGAGAACAGGCTAGCAGTGGAGAGGCTAAGGAGAGTGAGAGAACAGGCTAGCAGTAGAGAGGCTAGGAGCGTGAGAGAGAACAGGCTAGCAGTGGAGAGGCTAGGAGAGTGAGAGAGAGAACAGGCTAGCAGTGGAGAGGCTAAGGAGTGTGAGAGAGAGAACAGGCTAGCAGTGGAGAGGCTAAGGAGTGTGAGAGAACAGGCTAGCAGTGGAGAGGCTAGGAGAGTGAGAGAGAACAGGCTAGCAGTGGAGAGGCTAAGGAGGGTGAGAGAATAGGCTAGCAGTGGAGTGGCTAGGAGCGTGAGAGAACAGGCTAGCAGTAGAGAGGCTAGGAGAGAGAGAATAGGCTAGCAGTGGAGAGGCTAGGAGCGTGAGAGAACAGGCTAGCAGTGGAGAGGCCAGGAGGGTGAGAGCACAGGCTAGCAGTGGAGAGGCTAGGAGCGTGAGAGAGAACAGGCTAGCAGTGGAGAGGCTAGGAGAGAGAGAGAGAACAGGCGAGCAGTGGAGAGGCTAGGAGAGTGAGAGAGAACAGGCTAGCAGTGGAGAGGCTAGGAGAGGGTGAGAGAACAGGCTAGCAGTGGAGAGGCTAGGAGAGGGTGAGAGAACAGGCTAGCAGTGGAGAGGCTAGGAGAGTGAGAGAACAGGCTAGCAGTGGAGAGGCTTGGAGAGAGAGAACAGGGCAGCAGTGGAGAGGCTAGGACCGTGAGAGAGTACAGGCTAGCAGTGGAGAGGCTAGGAGAGTGAGAGAGAGAACAGGCTAGCAGTGGAGAGGCTAAGGAGCGTGAGAGAACAGGCTAGCAGTGGAGAGGCTAGGAGAATGAGAGAGAACAGGCTAGCAGTGGAGAGGCTAGGAGAGTGAGAGAGAACAGGCTAGCAGTGGAGAGGCTAGGAGAGAGAGAACAGACTAGCAGTGGAGAGGCTAGGAGAGTGAGAGAACAGGCTAGCAGTGGAGAGGCTAGGAGAGTGAGAGAACAGGCTAGCAGTGGAGAGGCTAGGAGCGTGAGAGAACAGGCTAGCAGTAGAGAGGCTAGGAGCGTGAGAGAGAACAGGCTAGCAGTGGAGAGGCTAGGAGGGTGAGAGAACAGGCTAGCAGTGGAGAGGCTAGGAGCGTGAGAGAGAACAGGCTAGCAGTGGAGAGGCTAGGAGAGTGAGAGAGAACAGGCAGGCAGTGGAGAGGCTAGGAGAGTGAGAGAGAACAGGCTAGCAGTGGAGAGGCTAGGAGGGTGAGAGAACAGGCTAGCAGTGGAGAGGCTAGGAGGGGGAGAGAACAGGCTAGCAGTGGAGAGGCTAGGAGCATGAGAGAGAACAGGCTAGCAGTGGAGAGGCTAGGAGAGTGAGAGAACAGGCAGGCAGTGGAGAGGCTAGGAGAGTGAGAGAGAACAGGCTAGCAGTGGAGAGGCTAGGAGGGTGAGAGAACAGGCTAGCAGTGGAGAGGCTAGGAGAGTGAGAGAACAGGCTAGCAGTGGAGAGGCTAGGAGGGTGAGAGAACAGGCTAGCAGTGGAGAGGCGAGGAGCGTGAGAGAACAGGCTAGCAGTGGAGAGGCTAGGAGAGAGAGAACAGGCTAGCAGTGGAGAGGCTAGGAGCGTGAGAGAACAGGCTAGTAGTGGAGAGGCCAGGAGGGTGAGAGAACAGGCTAGCAGTGGAGAGGCTTGGAGAGAGAGAACAGGGCAGCAGTGGAGAGGCTAGGAGCGTGAGAGAACAGGCTAGCAGTGGAGAGGCTAAGGAGAGTGAGAGAACAGGCTAGCAGTAGAGAGGCTAGGAGCGTGAGAGAGAACAGGCTAGCAGTGGAGAGGCTAGGAGAGTGAGAGAGAGAACAGGCTAGCAGTGGAGAGGCTAAGGAGCGTGAGAGAACAGGCTAGCAGTGGAGAGGCTAGGAGCGTGAGAGAACAGGATAGCAGTAGAGAGGCTAGGAGGGTGAGAGAGAACAGGCTAGCCGTGGAGAGGCTATGAGAGTGAGAGAACAGGCTGGCAGTAGAGAGGCTAGGAGCGTGAGAGAGAACAGGCTAGCAGTGGAGAGGCTAGGAGAGTGAGAGAGAACAGGCTAGCAGTGGAGAGGCTAGGAGAGTGAGAGAGAACAGGCTAGCAGTGGAGAGGCTAGGAGAGAGAGAACAGGCTAGCAGTGGAGAGGCTAGGAGAGTGAGAGAACAGGCTAGCAGTGGAGAGGCTAGGATAGTGAGAGAACAGGCTAGCAGTGGAGAGGCTAGGAGCGTGAGAGAACAGGCTAGCAGTAGAGAGGCTAGGAGCGTGAGAGAGAACAGGCTAGCAGTGGAGAGGCTAGGAGGGTGAGAGAACTGGCTAGCAGTGGAGAGGCTAGGAGAGTGAGAGAGAACAGGCAGGCAGTGGAGAGGCTAGGAGAGTGAGAGAGAACAGGCTAGCAGTGGAGAGGCTAGGAGGGTGAGAGAACAGGCTAGCAGTGGAGAGGCTAGGAGAGAGAGAGAACAGGCTAGCAGTGGAGAGGCTAGGAGGGTGAGAGAACAGGCTAGCAGTGGAGAGGCTAGGAGCGTGAGAGAACAGGCTAGCAGTGGAGAGGCTAGGAGAGTGAGAGAACAGGCTAGCAGTGGAGAGGCTAGGAGGGTGAGAGAACAGGCTAGCAGTGGAGAGGCTAGGAGCGTGAGAGAGAACAGGCTAGCAGTGGAGAGGCTAGGAGAGAGAGAGAGAACAGGCGAGCAGTGGAGAGGCTAGGAGAGTGAGAGAGAACAGGCTAGCAGTGGAGAGGCTAGGAGAGGGTGAGAAAACAGGCTAGCAGTGGAGAGGCTAGGAGAGGGTGAGAGAACAGGCTAGCAGTGGAGAGGCTAGGAGAGTGAGAGAACAGGCTAGCAGTGGAGAGGTTTGGAGAGAGAGAACAGGGCAGCAGTGGAGAGGCTAGGAGCGTGAGAGAGAACAGGCTAGCAGTGGAGAGGCTAGGAGCGTGAGAGAACAGGCTAGCAGTGGAGAGGCTAAGGAGAGTGAGAGAACAGGCTAGCAGTAGAGAGGCTAGGAGTGTGAGAGAGAACAGGCTAGCAGTGGAGAGGCTAGGAGAGTGAGAGAGAGAACAGGCTAGCAGTGGAGAGGCTAAGGAGTGTGAAAGAACAGGCTAGCAGTGGAGAGGCTAGGAGAGTGAGACAACAGGCAAGCAGTGGAGAGGCTAGGAGGGTGAGAGAACAGGCTAGCAGTGGAGTGGCTAGGAGCGTGAGAGAACAGGCTAGCAGTAGAGAGGCTAGGAGAGAGAGAATAGGCTAGCAGTGGAGAGGCTAGGAGCGTGAGAGAACAGGCTAGCAGTGGAGAGGCCAGGAGGGTGAGAGAACAGGCTAGCAGTGGAGAGGCTAGGAGCGTGAGAGAGAACAGGCTAGCAGTAGAGAGGCTAGGAGAGAGAGAGAGAACAGGCGAGCAGTGGAGAGGCTAGGAGAGTGAGAGAGAACAGGCGAGCAGTGGAGAGGCTAGGAGAGTGAGAGAGAACAGGCTAGCAGTGGAGAGGCTAGGAGAGGGTGAGAGAACAGGCTAGCAGTGGAGAGGCTAGGAGAGGGTGAGAGAACAGGCTAGCAGTAGAGAGGCTAGGAGAGTGAGAGAACAGGCTAGCAGTGGAGAGGCTTGGAGAGAGAGAACAGGGCAGCAGTGGAGAGGCTAGGAGCGTGAGAGAGAACAGGCTAGCAGTGGAGAGGCTAGGAGCGTGAGAGAACAGGCTAGCAGTGGAGAGGCTAAGGAGAGTGAGAGAACAGGCTATCAGTAGAGAGGCTAGGAGCGTGAGAGAGAACAGGCTAGCAGTGGAGAGGCTAGGAGAGTGAGAGAGAACAGGCTAGCAGTGGAGAGGCTAAGGAGCGTGAGAGAACAGGCTAGCAGTGGAGAGGCTAGAAGAGTGAGAAAGAACAGGCTAGCAGTGGAGAGGCTAGGAGAGTGAGAGAGAACAAGCTAGCAGTGGAGAGGCTAGGAGAGGGTGAGAGAACAGGCTAGCAGTGGAGAGGCTAGGAGAGGGTGAGAGAACAGGCTAGCAGTGGAGAGGCTAGGAGAGTGAGAGAACAGGCTAGCAGTGGAGCGGCTTGGAGAGAGAGAACAGGGCAGCAGTGGAGAGGCTAGGAGCGTGAGAGAGAACAGGCTAGCAGTGGAGAGGCTAGGAGCGTGAGAGAACAGGCTAGCAGTGGAGAGGCTAAGGAGCGTGAGAGAACAGGCTAGCAGTGGAGAGGCTAGGAGAATGAGAGAGAACAGGCTAGCAGTGGAGAGGCTAGGAGAGTGAGAGAGAACAGGCTAGCAGTGGAGAGGCTAGGAGAGAGAGAACAGACTAGCAGTGGAGAGGCTAGGAGAGTGAGAGAACAGGCTAGCAGTGGAGAGGCTAGGAGAGTGAGAGAACAGGCTAGCAGTGGAGAGGCTAGGAGCGTGAGAGAACAGGCTAGCAGTAGAGAGGCTAGGAGCGTGAGAGAGAACAGGCTAGCAGTGGAGAGGCTAGGAGGGTGAGAGAACAGGCTAGCAGTGGAGAGGCTAGGAGCGTGAGAGAGAACAGGCTAGCAGTGGAGAGGCTAGGAGAGTGAGAGAGAACAGGCAGGCAGTGGAGAGGCTAGGAGAGTGAGAGAGAACAGGCTAGCAGTGGAGAGGCTAGGAGGGTGAGAGAACAGGCTAGCAGTGGAGAGGCTAGGAGGGGGAGAGAACAGGCTAGCAGTGGAGAGGCTAGGAGCATGAGAGAGAACAGGCTAGCAGTGGAGAGGCTAGGAGAGTGAGAGAACAGGCAGGCAGTGGAGAGGCTAGGAGAGTGAGAGAGAACAGGCTAGCAGTGGAGAGGCTAGGAGGGTGAGAGAACAGGCTAGCAGTGGAGAGGCTAGGAGAGTGAGAGAACAGGCTAGCAGTGGAGAGGCTAGGAGGGTGAGAGAACAGGCTAGCAGTGGAGAGGCGAGGAGCGTGAGAGAACAGGCTAGCAGTGGAGAGGCTAGGAGAGAGAGAACAGGCTAGCAGTGGAGAGGCTAGGAGCGTGAGAGAACAGGCTAGTAGTGGAGAGGCCAGGAGGGTGAGAGAACAGGCTAGCAGTGGAGAGGCTTGGAGAGAGAGAACAGGGCAGCAGTGGAGAGGCTAGGAGCGTGAGAGAACAGGCTAGCAGTGGAGAGGCTAAGGAGAGTGAGAGAACAGGCTAGCAGTAGAGAGGCTAGGAGCGTGAGAGAGAACAGGCTAGCAGTGGAGAGGCTAGGAGAGTGAGAGAGAGAACAGGCTAGCAGTGGAGAGGCTAGGAGCGTGAGAGAACAGGATAGCAGTAGAGAGGCTAGGAGGGTGAGAGAGAACAGGCTAGCCGTTGAGAGGTTATGAGAGTGAGAGAACAGGCTAGCAGTAGAGAGGCTAGGAGCGTGAGAGAGAACAGGCTAGCAGTGGAGAGGCTAGGAGAGTGAGAGAGAACAGGCTAGCAGTGGAGAGGCTAGGAGAGTGAGAGAGAACAGGCTAGCAGTGGAGAGGCTAGGAGAGAGAGAACAGGCTAGCAGTGGAGAGGCTAGGAGAGTGAGAGAACAGGCTAGCAGTGGAGAGGCTAGGAGAGTGAGAGAACAGGCTAGCAGTGGAGAGGCTAGGAGCGTGAGAGAACAGGCTAGCAGTAGAGAGGCTAGGAGCGTGAGAGAGAACAGGCTAGCAGTGGAGAGGCTAGGAGGGTGAGAGAACTGGCTAGCAGTGGAGAGGCTAGGAGAGTGAGAGAGAACAGGCAGGCAGTGGAGAGGCTAGGAGAGTGAGAGAGAACAGGCTAGCAGTGGAGAGGCTAGGAGGGTGAGAGAACAGGCTAGCAGTGGAGAGGCTAGGAGAGAGAGAGAAGAGGCTAGCAGTGGAGAGGCTAGGAGGGTGAGAGAACAGGCTAGCAGTGGAGAGGCTAGGAGCGTGAGAGAACAGGCTAGCAGTGGAGAGGCTAGGAGAGTGAGAGAACAGGCTAGCAGTGGAGAGGCTAGGAGGGTGAGAGAACAGGCTAGCAGTGGAGAGGCTAGGAGCGTGAGAGAACAGGCTAGCAGTGGAGAGGCTAGGAGAGAGAGAACAAGCTAGCAGTGGAGAGGCTAGGAGCGTGAGAGAACAGGCTAGCAGTGGAGAGGCCAGGAGGGTGAGAGAACAGGCTAGCAGTGGAGAGGCTAGGAGCGTGAGAGAGAACAGGCTAGCAGTGGAGAGGCTAGGAGAGAGAGAGAGAACAGGCGAGCAGTGGAGAGGCTAGGAGAGTGAGAGAGAACAGGCTAGCAGTGGAGAGGCTAGGAGAGGGTGAGAAAACAGGCTAGCAGTGGAGAGGCTAGGAGAGGGTGAGAGAACAGGCTAGCAGTGGAGAGGCTAGGAGAGTGAGAGAACAGGCTAGCAGTGGAGAGGCTTGGAGAGAGAGAACAGGGCAGCAGTGGAGAGGCTAGGAGCGTGAGAGAGAACAGGCTAGCAGTGGAGAGGCTAGGAGCGTGAGAGAACAGGCTAGCAGTGGAGAGGCTAAGGAGAGTGAGAGAACAGGCTAGCAGTAGAGAGGCTAGGAGTGTGAGAGAGAACAGGCTAGCAGTGGAGAGGCTAGGAGAGTGAGAGAGAGAACAGGCTAGCAGTGGAGAGGCTAAGGAGTGTGAAAGAACAGGCTAGCAGTGGAGAGGCTAGGAGAGTGAGACAACAGGCAAGCAGTGGAGAGGCTAGGAGGGTGAGAGAACAGGCTAGCAGTGGAGTGGCTAGGAGCGTGAGAGAACAGGCTAGCAGTAGAGAGGCTAGGAGAGAGAGAATAGGCTAGCAGTGGAGAGGCTAGGAGCGTGAGAGAACAGGCTAGCAGTGGAGAGGCCAGGAGGGTGAGAGAACAGGCTAGCAGTGGAGAGGCTAGGAGCGTGAGAGAGAACAGGCTAGCAGTAGAGAGGCTAGGAGAGAGAGAGAGAACAGGCGAGCAGTGGAGAGGCTAGGAGAGTGAGAGAGAACAGGCTAGCAGTGGAGAGGCTAGGAGAGGGTGAGAGAACAGGCTAGCAGTAGAGAGGCTAGGAGAGTGAGAGAACAGGCTAGCAGTGGAGAGGCTTGGAGAGAGAGAACAGGGCAGCAGTGGAGAGGCTAGGAGCGTGAGAGAGAACAGGCTAGCAGTGGAGAGGCTAGGAGCGTGAGAGAACAGGCTAGCAGTGGAGAGGCTAAGGAGAGTGAGAGAACAGGCTATCAGTAGAGAGGCTAGGAGCGTGAGAGAGAACAGGCTAGCAGTGGAGAGGCTAGGAGAGTGAGAGAGAACAGGCTAACAGTGGAGAGGCTAAGGAGCGTGAGAGAACAGGCTAGCAGTGGAGAGGCTAGAAGAGTGAGAAAGAACAGGCTAGCAGTGGAGAGGCTAGGAGAGTGAGAGAGAACAAGCTAGCAGTGGAGAGGCTAGGAGAGGGTGAGAGAACAGGCTAGCAGTGGAGAGGCTAGGAGAGGGTGAGAGAACAGGCTAGCAGTGGAGAGGCTAGGAGAGTGAGAGAACAGGCTAGCAGTGGAGCGGCTTGGAGAGAGAGAACAGGGCAGCAGTGGAGAGGCTAGGAGCGTGAGAGAGAACAGGCTAGCAGTGGAGAGGCTAGGAGCGTGAGAGAACAGGCTAGCAGTGGAGAGGCTAGGAGCGTGAGAGAGAACTGGCTAGCAGTGGAGAGGCTAGGAGAGTGAGAGAGAACAGGCAGGCAGTGGAGAGGCTAGGAGAGTGAGAGAGAACAGGCTAGCAGTGGAGAGGCTAGGAGGGTGAGAGAACAGGCTAGCAGTGGAGAGGCTAGGAGAGTGAGAGAGAACAGGCTAGCAGTGGAGAGGCTAGGAGGGTGAGAGAACAGGCTAGCAGTGGAGAGGCTAGGAGCGTGAGAGAACAGGCTAGCAGTGGAGAGGCTAGGAGGGTGAGAGAACAGGCTAGCAGTGGAGAGGCTAGGAGCGTGAGAGAACAGGCTAGCAGTGGAGAGGCTAAGGAGCGTGAGAGAACAGGCTAGCAGTGTAGAGGCTAGAAGAGTGAGAGAGAACAGGCTAGCAGTGGAGAGGCTAGGAGAGGGGGTGAGAGAACAGGCTAGCAGTGGAGAGGCTAGGAGAGTGAGAGAACAGGCTAGCAGTGGAGAGGCTTGGAGAGAGAGAACAGGGCAGCAGTGGAGAGGCTAGGAGCGTGAGAGAGAACAGGCTAGCAGTGGAGAGGCTAGGAGCGTGAGAGAACAGGCTAGCAGTGGAGAGGCTAGGAGCGTGAGAGAACAGGCTAGCAGTGGAGAGGCTAGGAGGGTGAGAGAACAGGCTAGCAGTGGAGAGGCTAGGAGCGTGAGAGAACAGGCTAGCAGTGGAGAGGCTAGGAGAGTGAGAGAACAGGCTAGCAGTGGAGAGGCTAGGAGGGTGAGAGAACAGGCTAGCAGTGGAGAGGCTAGGAGAGAGAGAACAGGCTAGCAGTGGAGAGGCTAGGAGCGTGAGAGAACAGGCTAGCAGTAGAGAGGCTAGGAGGGTGAGAGAGAACAGGCTAGCCGTGGAGAGGCTATGAGAGTGAGAGAACAGGCTAGCAGTAGAGAGGCTAGGAGCGTGAGAGAACAGGCTAGCAGTGGAGAGGCTAGGAGAGTGAGAGATAACAGGCTAGCAGTGGAGAGGCTAGGAGAGTGAGAGAGAACAGGCTAGCAGTGGAGAGGCTAGGAGAGAGAGAACAGGCTAGCAGTGGAGAGGCTAGGAGAGTGAGAGAACAGGCTAGCAGTGGAGAGGCTAGGAGAGTGAGAGAACAGGCTAGCAGTGGAGAGGCTAGGAGAGTGAGAGAACAGGCTAGCAGTGGAGAGGCTAGGAGAGTGAGAGAACAGGCTAGCAGTGAAGAGGCTAGGAGCGTGAGAGAACAGGCTAGCAGTAGAGAGGCTAAGAGCGTGAGAGAGAACAGGCTAGCAGTGGAGAGGCCAGGAGGGTGAGAGTACAGGCTAGCAGTGGAGAGGCTAGGAGCGTGAGAGAGAACAGGCTAGCAGTGGAGAGGCTAGGAGAGAGAGAGAGCAGGCGAGCAGTGGAGAGGCTAGGAGAGGGAGAGAGAACAGGCTAGCAGTGGAGAGGCTAGGAGAGGGAGAGAGAACAGGCTAGCAGTGGAGAGGCTAGGAGAGTGAGAGAACAGGCTAGCAGTGGAGAGGCTTGGAGAGAGAGAACAGGGCAGCAGTGGAGAGGCTAGGAGCGTGAGAGAGAACAGGCTAGCAGTGGAGAGGCTAGGAGCGTGAGAGAACAGGCTAGCAGTGGAGAGGCTAAGGAGAGTGAGAGAACAGGCTAGCAGTAGAGAGGCTAGGAGCGTGAGAGAGAACAGGCTAGCAGTGGAGAGGCTAGGAGAGTGAGAGAGAGAACAGGCTAGCAGTGGAGAGGCTAAGGAGTGTGAGAGAGAGAACAGGCTAGCAGTGGAGAGGCTAAGGAGTGTGAGAGAACAGGCTAGCAGTGGAGAGGCTAGGAGAGTCAAAGAGAACAGGCTAGCAGTGGAGAGGCTAAGGAGGGTGAGAGAATAGGCTAGCAGTGGAGTGGCTAGGAGCGTGAGAGAACAGGCTAGCAGTAGAGAGGCTAGGAGAGAGAGAATAGGCTAGCAGTGGAGAGGCTAGGAGCGTGAGAGAACAGGCTAGCAGTGGAGAGGCCAGGAGGGTGAGAGCACAGGCTAGCAGTGGAGAGGCTAGGAGCGTGAGAGAGAACAGGCTAGCAGTGGAGAGGCTAGGAGAGAGAGAGAGAACAGGCTAGCAGTGGAGAGGCTAGGAGAGGGTGAGAGAACAGGCTAGCAGTGGAGAGGCTAGGAGAGGGTGAGAGAACAGGCTAGCAGTGGAGAGGCTAGGAGAGTGAGAGAACAGGCTAGCAGTGGAGAGGCTTGGAGAGAGAGAACAGGGCAGCAGTGGAGAGGCTAGGACCGTGAGAGAGAACAGGCTAGCAGTGGAGAGGCTAGGAGAGTGAGAGAGAGAACAGGCTAGCAGTGGAGAGGCTAAGGAGCGTGAGAGAACAGGCTAGCAGTGGAGAGGCTAGGAGAATGAGAGAGAACAGGCTAGCAGTGGAGAGGCTAGGAGAGTGAGAGAGAACAGGCTAGCAGTGGAGAGGCTAGGAGAGAGAGAACAGACTAGCAGTGGAGAGGCTAGGAGAGTGAGAGAACAGGCTAGCAGTGGAGAGGCTAGGAGAGTGAGAGAACAGGCTAGCAGTGGAGAGGCTAGGAGCGTGAGAGAACAGGCTAGCAGTAGAGAGGCTAGGAGCGTGAGAGAGAACAGGCTAGCAGTGGAGAGGCTAGGAGGGTGAGAGAACAGGCTAGCAGTGGAGAGGCTAGGAGCGTGAGAGAGAACAGGCTAGCAGTGGAGAGGCTAGGAGAGAGAGAACAGGCTAGCAGTGGAGAGGCTAGGAGAGTGAGAGAACAGGCTAGCAGTGGAGAGGCTAGGAGAGTGAGAGAACAGGCTAGCAGTGGAGAGGCTAGGAGAGTGAGAGAACAGGCTAGCAGTGGAGAGGCTAGGAGAGTGAGAGAACAGGCTAGCAGTGAAGAGGCTAGGAGCGTGAGAGAACAGGCTAGCAGTAGAGAGGCTAGGAGCGTGAGAGAGAACAGGCTAGCAGTGGAGAGGCTAGGAAGGTGAGAGAACAGGCTAGCAGTGGAGAGGCTAGGAGGGTGAGAGAACAGGCTAGCAGTGGAGAGGCTAGGAGAGTGAGAGAACAGGCTAGCAGTGGAGAGGCTAGGAGGGTGAGAGAACAGGCTAGCAGTGGAGAGGCTAGGAGCGTGAGAGAACAGGCTAGCAGTGGAGAGGCCAGGAGGGTGAGAGAACAGGCTAGCAGTGGAGAGGCTAGGAGCGTGAGAGAGAACAGGCTAGCAGTGGAGAGGCTAGGAGAGAGAGAGAGCAGGCGAGCAGTGGAGAGGCTAGGAGAGGGAGAGAGAACAGGCTAGCAGTGGAGAGGCTAGGAGAGGGTGAGAGAACAGGCTAGCAGTGGAGAGGCTAGGAGAGGGTGAGAGAACAGGCTAGCAGTGGAGAGGCTTGGAGAGTGAGAGAACAGGCTAGCAGTGGAGAGGCTTGGAGAGAGAGAACAGGGCAGCAGTGGAGAGGCTAGGAGCGTGAGAGAGAACAGGCTAGCAGTGGAGAGGCTAGGAGCGTGAGAGAACAGGCTAGCAGTGGAGAGGCTAAGGAGAGTGAGAGAACAGGCTAGCAGTAGAGAGGCTAGGAGCGTGAGAGAGAACAGGCTAGCAGTGGAGAGGCTAGGAGAGTGAGAGAGAGAACAGGCTAGCAGTGGAGAGGCTAAGGAGAGTGAGAGAACAGGCTAGCAGTAGAGAGGCTAGGAGCGTGAGAGAGAACAGGCTAGCAGTGGAGAGGCTAGGAGAGTGAGAGAGAACAGGCTAGCAGTGGAGAGGCTAAGGAGGGTGAGAGAATAGGCTAGCAGTGGAGTGGCTAGGAGCGTAAGAGAACAGGCTAGCAGTAGAGAGGCTAGGAGAGAGAGAATAGGCTAGCAGTGGAGAGGCTAGGAGCGTGAGAGAACAGGCTAGCAGTGGAGAGGCCAGGAGGGTGAGAGCACAGGCTAGCAGTGGAGAGGCTAGGAGCGTGAGAGAGAACAGGCTAGCAGTGGAGAGGCTAGGAGAGAGAGAGAGAACAGGCGAGCAGTGGAGAGGCTAGGAGAGTGAGAGAGAACAGGCTAGCAGTGGAGAGGCTAGGAGAGGGTGAGAGAACAGGCTAGCAGTGGAGAGGCTAGGAGAGGGTGAGAGAACAGGCTAGCAGTGGAGAGGCTAGGAGAGTGAGAGAACAGGCTAGCAGTGGAGAGGCTTGGAGAGAGAGAACAGGGCAGCAGTGGAGAGGCTAGGACCGTGAGAGAGAACAGGCTAGCAGTGGAGAGGCTAGGAGAGTGAGAGAGAGAACAGGCTAGCAGTGGAGAGGCTAAGGAGCGTGAGAGAACAGGCTAGCAGTGGAGAGGCTAGGAGAATGAGAGAGAACAGGCTAGCAGTGGAGAGGCTAGGAGAGTGAGAGAGAACAGGCTAGCAGTGGAGAGGCTAGGAGAGAGAGAACAGACTAGCAGTGGAGAGGCTAGGAGAGTGAGAGAACAGGCTAGCAGTGGAGAGGCTAGGAGAGTGAGAGAACAGGCTAGCAGTGGAGAGGCTAGGAGCGTGAGAGAACAGGCTAGCAGTAGAGAGGCTAGGAGGGGGAGAGAACAGGCTAGCAGTGGAGAGGCTAGGAGGGTGAGAGAACAGGCTAGCAGTGGAGAGGCTAGGAGCGTGAGAGAGAACAGGCTAGCAGTGGAGAGGCTAGGAGAGTGAGAGAGAACAGGCAGGCAGTGGAGAGGCTAGGAGAGTGAGAGAGAACAGGCTAGCAGTGGAGAGGCTAGGAGGGTGAGAGAACAGGCTAGCAGTGGAGAGGCTAGGAGGGGGAGAGAACAGGCTAGCAGTGGAGAGGCTAGGAGCATGAGAGAGAACAGGCTAGCAGTGGAGAGGCTAGGATAGTGAGAGAACAGGCAGGCAGTGGAGAGGCTAGGAGAGTGAGAGAGAACAGGCTAGCAGTGGAGAGGCTAGGAGGGTGAGAGAACAGGCTAGCAGTGGAGAGGCTAGGAGAGTGAGAGAACAGGCTAGCAGTGGAGAGGCTAGGAGGGCGAGAGAACAGGCTAGCAGTGGAGAGGCGAGGAGCGTGAGAGAACAGGCTAGCAGTGGAGAGGCTAGGAGAGAGAGAACAGGCTAGCAGTGGAGAGGCTAGGAGCGTGAGAGAACAGGCTAGTAGTGGAGAGGCCAGGAGGGTGAGAGAACAGGCTAGCAGTGGAGAGGCTTGGAGAGAGAGAACAGGGCAGCAGTGGAGAGGCTAGGAGCGTGAGAGAACAGGCTAGCAGTGGAGAGGCTAAGGAGAGTGAGAGAACAGGCTAGCAGTAGAGAGGCTAGGAGCGTGAGAGAGAACAGGCTAGCAGTGGAGAGGCTAGGAGAGTGAGAGAGAGAACAGGCTAGCAGTGGAGAGGCTAAGGAGCGTGAGAGAACAGGCTAGCAGTGGAGAGGCTAGGAGCGTGAGAGAACAGGATAGCAGTAGAGAGGCTAGGAGGGTGAGAGAGAACAGGCTAGCCGTGGAGAGGCTATGAGAGTGAGAGAACAGGCTAGCAGTAGAGAGGCTAGGAGCGTGAGAGAGAACAGGCTAGCAGTGGAGAGGCTAGGAGAGTGAGAGAGAACAGGCTAGCAGTGGAGAGGCTAGGAGAGTGAGAGAGAACAGGCTAGCAGTGGAGAGGCTAGGAGAGAGAGAACAGGCTAGCAGTGGAGAGGCTAGGAGAGTGAGAGAACAGGCTAGCAGTGGAGAGGCTAGGAGAGTGAGAGAACAGGCTAGCAGTGGAGAGGCTAGGAGCGTGAGAGAACAGGCTAGCAGTAGAGAGGCTAGGAGCGTGAGAGAGAACAGGCTAGCAGTGGAGAGGCTAGGAGGGTGAGAGAACTGGCTAGCAGTGGAGAGGCTAGGAGAGTGAGAGAGAACAGGCAGGCAGTGGAGAGGCTAGGAGAGTGAGAGAGAACAGGCTAGCAGTGGAGAGGCTAGGAGGGTGAGAGAACAGGCTAGCAGTGGAGAGGCTAGGAGAGAGAGAGAACAGGCTAGCAGTGGAGAGGCTAGGAGGGTGAGAGAACAGGCTAGCAGTGGAGAGGCTAGGAGCGTGAGAGAACAGGCTAGCAGTGGAGAGGCTAGGAGAGTGAGAGAACAGGCTAGCAGTGGAGAGGCTAGGAGGGTGAGAGAACAGGCTAGCAGTGGAGAGGCTAGGAGCGTGAGAGAACAGGCTAGCAGTGGAGAGGCTAGGAGAGAGAGAACAAGCTAGCAGTGGAGAGGCTAGGAGCGTGAGAGAACAGGCTAGCAGTGGAGAGGCCAGGAGGGTGAGAGAACAGGCTAGCAGTGGAGAGGCTAGGAGTGTGAGAGAGAACAGGCTAGCAGTGGAGAGGCTAGGAGAGAGAGAGAGAACAGGCGAGCAGTGGAGAGGCTAGGAGAGTGAGAGAGAACAGGCTAGCAGTGGAGAGGCTAGGAGAGTGAGAGAGAACAGGCTAGCAGTGGAGAGGCTAGGAGCGTGAGAGAGAACAGGCTAGCAGTGGAGAGGCTAGGAGCGTGAGAGAACAGGCTAGCAGTGGAGAGGCTAAGGAGAGTGAGAGAACAGGCTAGCAGTAGAGAGGCTAGGAGTGTGAGAGAGAACAGGCTAGCAGTGGAGAGGCTAGGAGGGTGAGAGAACAGGCTAGCAGTGGAGAGGCTAGGAGTGTGAGAGAGAACAGGCTAGCAGTGGAGAGGCTAGGAGAGAGAGAGAGAACAGGCGAGCAGTGGAGAGGCTAGGAGAGAGAGAGAGAACAGGCTAGCAGTGGAGAGGCTAGGAGAGTGAGAGAGAACAGGCTAGCAGTGGAGAGGCTAGGAGCGTGAGAGAGAACAGGCTAGCAGTGGAGAGGCTAGGAGCGTGAGAGAACAGGCTAGCAGTGGAGAGGCTAGGAGAGAGAGAACAAGCTAGCAGTGGAGAGGCTAGGAGCGTGAGAGAACAGGCTAGCAGTGGAGAGGCCAGGAGGGTGAGAGAACAGGCTAGCAGTGGAGAGGCTAGGAGTGTGAGAGAGAACAGGCTAGCAGTGGAGAGGCTAGGAGAGAGAGAGAGAACAGGCGAGCAGTGGAGAGGCTAGGAGAGTGAGAGAGAACAGGCTAGCAGTGGAGAGGCTAGGAGAGTGAGAGAGAACAGGCTAGCAGTGGAGAGGCTAGGAGCGTGAGAGAGAACAGGCTAGCAGTGGAGAGGCTAGGAGCGTGAGAGAACAGGCTAGCAGTGGAGAGGCTAAGGAGAGTGAGAGAACAGGCTAGCAGTAGAGAGGCTAGGAGTGTGAGAGAGAACAGGCTAGCAGTGGAGAGGCTAGGAGGGTGAGAGAACAGGCTAGCAGTGGAGAGGCTAGGAGTGTGAGAGAGAACAGGCTAGCAGTGGAGAGGCTAGGAGAGAGAGAGAGAACAGGCGAGCAGTGGAGAGGCTAGGAGAGAGAGAGAGAACAGGCTAGCAGTGGAGAGGCTAGGAGAGTGAGAGAGAACAGGCTAGCAGTGGAGAGGCTAGGAGCGTGAGAGAGAACAGGCTAGCAGTGGAGAGGCTAGGAGCGTGAGAGAACAGGCTAGCAGTGGAGAGGCTAAGGAGAGTGAGAGAACAGGCTAGCAGTAGAGAGGCTAGGAGTGTGAGAGAGAACAGGCTAGCAGTGGAGAGGCTAGGAGAGTGAGAGAGAGAACAGGCTAGCAGTGGAGAGGCTAAGGAGTGTGAAAGAACAGGCTAGCAGTGGAGAGGCTAGGAGAGTGAGACAACAGGCAAGCAGTGGAGAGGCTAGGAGGGTGAGAGAACAGGCTAGCAGTGGAGTGGCTAGGAGTGTGAGAGAACAGGCTAGCAGTGGAGAGGCTAGGAGAGAGAGAGAGAACAGGCTAGCAGTGGAGAGGCTAGGAGAGTGAGAGAGAACAGGCTAGCAGTGGAGAGGCTAGGAGCGTGAGAGAGAACAGGCTAGCAGTGGAGAGGCTAGGAGCGTGAGAGAACAGGCTAGCAGTGGAGAGGCTAAGGAGAGTGAGAGAACAGGCTAGCAGTAGAGAGGCTAGGAGTGTGAGAGAGAACAGGCTAGCAGTGGAGAGGCTAGGAGAGTGAGAGAGAGAACAGGCTAGCAGTGGAGAGGCTAAGGAGTGTGAAAGAACAGGCTAGCAGTGGAGAGGCTAGGAGAGTGAGACAACAGGCAAGCAGTGGAGAGGCTAGGAGGGTGAGAGAACAGGCTAGCAGTGGAGTGGCTAGGAGCGTGAGAGAACAGGCTAGCAGTGGAGAGGCCAGGAGGGTGAGAGAACAGGCTAGCAGTGGAGAGGCTAGGAGAGTGAGAGAACAGGCTAGCAGTGGAGAGGCTAGGAGCGTGAGAGAACAGGCTAGCAGTAGAGAGGCTAGGAGCGTGAGAGAGAACAGGCTAGCAGTGGAGAGGCTAGGAGGGTGAGAGAACTGGCTAGCAGTGGAGAGGCTAGGAGAGTGAGAGAGAACAGGCAGGCAGTGGAGAGGCTAGGAGAGTGAGAGAGAACAGGCTAGCAGTGGAGAGGCTAGGAGGGTGAGAGAACAGGCTAGCAGTGGAGAGGCTAGGAGAGAGAGAGAACAGGCTAGCAGTGGAGAGGCTAGGAGGGTGAGAGAACAGGCTAGCAGTGGAGAGGCTAGGAGCGTGAGAGAACAGGCTAGCAGTGGAGAGGCTAGGAGAGTGAGAGAACAGGCTAGCAGTGGAGAGGCTAGGAGGGTGAGAGAACAGGCTAGCAGTGGAGAGGCTAGGAGCGTGAGAGAACAGGCTAGCAGTGGAGAGGCTAGGAGAGAGAGAACAAGCTAGCAGTGGAGAGGCTAGGAGCGTGAGAGAACAGGCTAGCAGTGGAGAGGCCAGGAGGGTGAGAGAACAGGCTAGCAGTGGAGAGGCTAGGAGTGTGAGAGAGAACAGGCTAGCAGTGGAGAGGCTAGGAGAGAGAGAGAGAACAGGCGAGCAGTGGAGAGGCTAGGAGAGTGAGAGAGAACAGGCTAGCAGTGGAGAGGCTAGGAGAGTGAGAGAGAACAGGCTAGCAGTGGAGAGGCTAGGAGCGTGAGAGAGAACAGGCTAGCAGTGGAGAGGCTAGGAGCGTGAGAGAACAGGCTAGCAGTGGAGAGGCTAAGGAGAGTGAGAGAACAGGCTAGCAGTAGAGAGGCTAGGAGTGTGAGAGAGAACAGGCTAGCAGTGGAGAGGCTAGGAGGGTGAGAGAACAGGCTAGCAGTGGAGAGGCTAGGAGTGTGAGAGAGAACAGGCTAGCAGTGGAGAGGCTAGGAGAGAGAGAGAGAACAGGCGAGCAGTGGAGAGGCTAGGAGAGAGAGAGAGAACAGGCTAGCAGTGGAGAGGCTAGGAGAGTGAGAGAGAACAGGCTAGCAGTGGAGAGGCTAGGAGAGAGAGAACAGACTAGCAGTGGAGAGGCTAGGAGCGTGAGAGAGAACAGGCTAGCAGTGGAGAGGCTAGGAGCGTGAGAGAACAGGCTAGCAGTGGAGAGGCTAAGGAGAGTGAGAGAACAGGCTAGCAGTAGAGAGGCTAGGAGTGTGAGAGAGAACAGGCTAGCAGTGGAGAGGCTAGGAGAGTGAGAGAGAGAACAGGCTAGCAGTGGAGAGGCTAAGGAGTGTGAAAGAACAGGCTAGCAGTGGAGAGGCTAGGAGAGTGAGACAACAGGCAAGCAGTGGAGAGGCTAGGAGGGTGAGAGAACAGGCTAGCAGTGGAGTGGCTAGGAGCGTGAGAGAACAGGCTAGCAGTGGAGAGGCTAGGAGAGAGAGAGAGAACAGGCTAGCAGTGGAGAGGCTAGGAGAGTGAGAGAGAACAGGCTAGCAGTGGAGAGGCTAGGAGCGTGAGAGAGAACAGGCTAGCAGTGGAGAGGCTAGGAGCGTGAGAGAACAGGCTAGCAGTGGAGAGGCTAAGGAGAGTGAGAGAACAGGCTAGCAGTAGAGAGGCTAGGAGTGTGAGAGAGAACAGGCTAGCAGTGGAGAGGCTAGGAGAGTGAGAGAGAGAACAGGCTAGCAGTGGAGAGGCTAAGGAGTGTGAAAGAACAGGCTAGCAGTGGAGAGGCTAGGAGAGTGAGACAACAGGCAAGCAGTGGAGAGGCTAGGAGGGTGAGAGAACAGGCTAGCAGTGGAGTGGCTAGGAGCGTGAGAGAACAGGCTAGCAGTGGAGAGGCCAGGAGGGTGAGAGAACAGGCTAGCAGTGGAGAGGCTAGGAGAGTGAGAGAACAGGCTAGCAGTGGAGAGGCTAGGAGCGTGAGAGAACAGGCTAGCAGTAGAGAGGCTAGGAGCGTGAGAGAGAACAGGCTAGCAGTGGAGAGGCTAGGAGGGTGAGAGAACTGGCTAGCAGTGGAGAGGCTAGGAGAGTGAGAGAGAACAGGCAGGCAGTGGAGAGGCTAGGAGAGTGAGAGAGAACAGGCTAGCAGTGGAGAGGCTAGGAGGGTGAGAGAACAGGCTAGCAGTGGAGAGGCTAGGAGAGAGAGAGAACAGGCTAGCAGTGGAGAGGCTAGGAGGGTGAGAGAACAGGCTAGCAGTGGAGAGGCTAGGAGCGTGAGAGAACAGGCTAGCAGTGGAGAGGCTAGGAGAGTGAGAGAACAGGCTAGCAGTGGAGAGGCTAGGAGGGTGAGAGAACAGGCTAGCAGTGGAGAGGCTAGGAGCGTGAGAGAACAGGCTAGCAGTGGAGAGGCTAGGAGAGAGAGAGAGAACAGGCGAGCAGTGGAGAGGCTAGGAGAGTGAGAGAGAACAGGCTAGCAGTGGAGAGGCTAGGAGAGTGAGAGAGAACAGGCTAGCAGTGGAGAGGCTAGGAGCGTGAGAGAGAACAGGCTAGCAGTGGAGAGGCTAGGAGCGTGAGAGAACAGGCTAGCAGTGGAGAGGCTAAGGAGAGTGAGAGAACAGGCTAGCAGTAGAGAGGCTAGGAGTGTGAGAGAGAACAGGCTAGCAGTGGAGAGGCTAGGAGGGTGAGAGAACAGGCTAGCAGTGGAGAGGCTAGGAGTGTGAGAGAGAACAGGCTAGCAGTGGAGAGGCTAGGAGAGAGAGAGAGAACAGGCGAGCAGTGGAGAGGCTAGGAGAGAGAGAGAGAACAGGCTAGCAGTGGAGAGGCTAGGAGAGTGAGAGAGAACAGGCTAGCAGTGGAGAGGCTAGGAGCGTGAGAGAGAACAGGCTAGCAGTGGAGAGGCTAGGAGCGTGAGAGAACAGGCTAGCAGTGGAGAGGCTAAGGAGAGTGAGAGAACAGGCTAGCAGTAGAGAGGCTAGGAGTGTGAGAGAGAACAGGCTAGCAGTGGAGAGGCTAGGAGAGTGAGAGAGAGAACAGGCTAGCAGTGGAGAGGCTAAGGAGTGTGAAAGAACAGGCTAGCAGTGGAGAGGCTAGGAGAGTGAGACAACAGGCAAGCAGTGGAGAGGCTAGGAGGGTGAGAGAACAGGCTAGCAGTGGAGTGGCTAGGAGCGTGAGAGAACAGGCTAGCAGTGGAGAGGCTAGGAGAGAGAGAGAGAACAGGCTAGCAGTGGAGAGGCTAGGAGAGTGAGAGAGAACAGGCTAGCAGTGGAGAGGCTAGGAGCGTGAGAGAGAACAGGCTAGCAGTGGAGAGGCTAGGAGCGTGAGAGAACAGGCTAGCAGTGGAGAGGCTAAGGAGAGTGAGAGAACAGGCTAGCAGTAGAGAGGCTAGGAGTGTGAGAGAGAACAGGCTAGCAGTGGAGAGGCTAGGAGAGTGAGAGAGAGAACAGGCTAGCAGTGGAGAGGCTAAGGAGTGTGAAAGAACAGGCTAGCAGTGGAGAGGCTAGGAGAGTGAGACAACAGGCAAGCAGTGGAGAGGCTAGGAGGGTGAGAGAACAGGCTAGCAGTGGAGTGGCTAGGAGCGTGAGAGAACAGGCTAGCAGTGGAGAGGCCAGGAGGGTGAGAGAACAGGCTAGCAGTGGAGAGGCTAGGAGAGTGAGAGAACAGGCTAGCAGTGGAGAGGCTAGGAGCGTGAGAGAACAGGCTAGCAGTAGAGAGGCTAGGAGCGTGAGAGAGAACAGGCTAGCAGTGGAGAGGCTAGGAGGGTGAGAGAACTGGCTAGCAGTGGAGAGGCTAGGAGAGTGAGAGAGAACAGGCAGGCAGTGGAGAGGCTAGGAGAGTGAGAGAGAACAGGCTAGCAGTGGAGAGGCTAGGAGGGTGAGAGAACAGGCTAGCAGTGGAGAGGCTAGGAGAGAGAGAGAACAGGCTAGCAGTGGAGAGGCTAGGAGGGTGAGAGAACAGGCTAGCAGTGGAGAGGCTAGGAGCGTGAGAGAACAGGCTAGCAGTGGAGAGGCTAGGAGAGTGAGAGAACAGGCTAGCAGTGGAGAGGCTAGGAGGGTGAGAGAACAGGCTAGCAGTGGAGAGGCTAGGAGCGTGAGAGAACAGGCTAGCAGTGGAGAGGCTAGGAGAGAGAGAACAAGCTAGCAGTGGAGAGGCTAGGAGCGTGAGAGAACAGGCTAGCAGTGGAGAGGCCAGGAGGGTGAGAGAACAGGCTAGCAGTGGAGAGGCTAGGAGTGTGAGAGAGAACAGGCTAGCAGTGGAGAGGCTAGGAGAGAGAGAGAGAACAGGCGAGCAGTGGAGAGGCTAGGAGAGTGAGAGAGAACAGGCTAGCAGTGGAGAGGCTAGGAGAGTGAGAGAGAACAGGCTAGCAGTGGAGAGGCTAGGAGCGTGAGAGAGAACAGGCTAGCAGTGGAGAGGCTAGGAGCGTGAGAGAACAGGCTAGCAGTGGAGAGGCTAAGGAGAGTGAGAGAACAGGCTAGCAGTAGAGAGGCTAGGAGTGTGAGAGAGAACAGGCTAGCAGTGGAGAGGCTAGGAGGGTGAGAGAACAGGCTAGCAGTGGAGAGGCTAGGAGTGTGAGAGAGAACAGGCTAGCAGTGGAGAGGCTAGGAGAGAGAGAGAGAACAGGCGAGCAGTGGAGAGGCTAGGAGAGAGAGAGAGAACAGGCTAGCAGTGGAGAGGCTAGGAGAGTGAGAGAGAACAGGCTAGCAGTGGAGAGGCTAGGAGAGAGAGAACAGACTAGCAGTGGAGAGGCTAGGAGCGTGAGAGAGAACAGGCTAGCAGTGGAGAGGCTAGGAGCGTGAGAGAACAGGCTAGCAGTGGAGAGGCTAAGGAGAGTGAGAGAACAGGCTAGCAGTAGAGAGGCTAGGAGTGTGAGAGAGAACAGGCTAGCAGTGGAGAGGCTAGGAGAGTGAGAGAGAGAACAGGCTAGCAGTGGAGAGGCTAAGGAGTGTGAAAGAACAGGCTAGCAGTGGAGAGGCTAGGAGAGTGAGACAACAGGCAAGCAGTGGAGAGGCTAGGAGGGTGAGAGAACAGGCTAGCAGTGGAGTGGCTAGGAGCGTGAGAGAACAGGCTAGCAGTGGAGAGGCTAGGAGAGAGAGAGAGAACAGGCTAGCAGTGGAGAGGCTAGGAGAGTGAGAGAGAACAGGCTAGCAGTGGAGAGGCTAGGAGCGTGAGAGAGAACAGGCTAGCAGTGGAGAGGCTAGGAGCGTGAGAGAACAGGCTAGCAGTGGAGAGGCTAAGGAGAGTGAGAGAACAGGCTAGCAGTAGAGAGGCTAGGAGTGTGAGAGAGAACAGGCTAGCAGTGGAGAGGCTAGGAGAGTGAGAGAGAGAACAGGCTAGCAGTGGAGAGGCTAAGGAGTGTGAAAGAACAGGCTAGCAGTGGAGAGGCTAGGAGAGTGAGACAACAGGCAAGCAGTGGAGAGGCTAGGAGGGTGAGAGAACAGGCTAGCAGTGGAGTGGCTAGGAGCGTGAGAGAACAGGCTAGCAGTGGAGAGGCCAGGAGGGTGAGAGAACAGGCTAGCAGTGGAGAGGCTAGGAGAGTGAGAGAACAGGCTAGCAGTGGAGAGGCTAGGAGCGTGAGAGAACAGGCTAGCAGTAGAGAGGCTAGGAGCGTGAGAGAGAACAGGCTAGCAGTGGAGAGGCTAGGAGGGTGAGAGAACTGGCTAGCAGTGGAGAGGCTAGGAGAGTGAGAGAGAACAGGCAGGCAGTGGAGAGGCTAGGAGAGTGAGAGAGAACAGGCTAGCAGTGGAGAGGCTAGGAGGGTGAGAGAACAGGCTAGCAGTGGAGAGGCTAGGAGAGAGAGAGAACAGGCTAGCAGTGGAGAGGCTAGGAGGGTGAGAGAACAGGCTAGCAGTGGAGAGGCTAGGAGCGTGAGAGAACAGGCTAGCAGTGGAGAGGCTAGGAGAGTGAGAGAACAGGCTAGCAGTGGAGAGGCTAGGAGGGTGAGAGAACAGGCTAGCAGTGGAGAGGCTAGGAGCGTGAGAGAACAGGCTAGCAGTGGAGAGGCTAGGAGAGAGAGAACAAGCTAGCAGTGGAGAGGCTAGGAGCGTGAGAGAACAGGCTAGCAGTGGAGAGGCCAGGAGGGTGAGAGAACAGGCTAGCAGTGGAGAGGCTAGGAGTGTGAGAGAGAACAGGCTAGCAGTGGAGAGGCTAGGAGAGAGAGAGAGAACAGGCGAGCAGTGGAGAGGCTAGGAGAGTGAGAGAGAACAGGCTAGCAGTGGAGAGGCTAGGAGAGTGAGAGAGAACAGGCTAGCAGTGGAGAGGCTAGGAGCGTGAGAGAGAACAGGCTAGCAGTGGAGAGGCTAGGAGCGTGAGAGAACAGGCTAGCAGTGGAGAGGCTAAGGAGAGTGAGAGAACAGGCTAGCAGTAGAGAGGCTAGGAGTGTGAGAGAGAACAGGCTAGCAGTGGAGAGGCTAGGAGGGTGAGAGAACAGGCTAGCAGTGGAGAGGCTAGGAGTGTGAGAGAGAACAGGCTAGCAGTGGAGAGGCTAGGAGAGAGAGAGAGAACAGGCGAGCAGTGGAGAGGCTAGGAGAGAGAGAGAGAACAGGCTAGCAGTGGAGAGGCTAGGAGAGTGAGAGAGAACAGGCTAGCAGTGGAGAGGCTAGGAGCGTGAGAGAGAACAGGCTAGCAGTGGAGAGGCTAGGAGCGTGAGAGAACAGGCTAGCAGTGGAGAGGCTAAGGAGAGTGAGAGAACAGGCTAGCAGTAGAGAGGCTAGGAGTGTGAGAGAGAACAGGCTAGCAGTGGAGAGGCTAGGAGAGTGAGAGAGAGAACAGGCTAGCAGTGGAGAGGCTAAGGAGTGTGAAAGAACAGGCTAGCAGTGGAGAGGCTAGGAGAGTGAGACAACAGGCAAGCAGTGGAGAGGCTAGGAGGGTGAGAGAACAGGCTAGCAGTGGAGTGGCTAGGAGCGTGAGAGAACAGGCTAGCAGTGGAGAGGCCAGGAGGGTGAGAGAACAGGCTAGCAGTGGAGAGGCTAGGAGCGTGAGAGAGAACAGGCGAGCAGTGGAGAGGCTAGGAGAGTGAGAGAGAACAGGCTAGCAGTGGAGAGGCTAGGAGAGGGTGAGAGAACAGGCTAGCAGTGGAGAGGCTAGGAGAGTGAGAGAGAACAGGCTAGCAGTGGAGAGGCTAGGAGAGTGAGAGAGAACAGGCTAGCAGTGGAGAGGCTAAGGAGCGTGAGAGAACAGGCTAGCAGTGGAGAGGCTAGAAGAGTGAGAAAGAACAGGCTAGCAGTGGAGAGGCTAGGAGAGTGAGAGAGAACAAGCTAGCAGTGGAGAGGCTAGGAGAGGGTGAGAGAACAGGCTAGCAGTGGAGAGGCTAGGAGAGGGTGAGAGAACAGGCTAGCAGTGGAGAGGCTAGGAGAGTGAGAGAACAGGCTAGCAGTGGAGCGGCTTGGAGAGAGAGAACAGGGCAGCAGTGGAGAGGCTAGGAGCGTGAGAGAGAACAGGCTAGCAGTGGAGAGGCTAGGAGCGTGAGAGAACAGGCTAGCAGTGGAGAGGCTAAGGAGCGTGAGAGAACAGGCTAGCAGTGGAGAGGCTAGGAGAATGAGAGAGAACAGGCTAGCAGTGGAGAGGCTAGGAGAGTGAGAGAGAACAGGCTAGCAGTGGAGAGGCTAGGAGAGAGAGAACAGACTAGCAGTGGAGAGGCTAGGAGAGTGAGAGAACAGGCTAGCAGTGGAGAGGCTAGGAGGGTGAGAGAACAGGCTAGCAGTGGAGAGGCTAGGAGCGTGAGAGAACAGGCTAGCAGTAGAGAGGCTAGGAGCGTGAGAGAGAACAGGCTAGCAGTGGAGAGGCTAGGAGGGTGAGAGAACAGGCTAGCAGTGGAGAGGCTAGGAGCGTGAGAGAGAACAGGCTAGCAGTGGAGAGGCTAGGAGAGTGAGAGAGAACAGGCAGGCAGTGGAGAGGCTAGGAGAGTGAGAGAGAACAGGCTAGCAGTGGAGAGGCTAGGAGGGTGAGAGAACAGGCTAGCAGTGGAGAGGCTAGGAGGGGGAGAGAACAGGCTAGCAGTGGAGAGGCTAGGAGCATGAGAGAGAACAGGCTAGCAGTGGAGAGGCTAGGAGAGTGAGAGAACAGGCTAGCAGTGGAGAGGCTAGGAGCGTGAGAGAACAGGCTAGCAGTGGAGAGGCTAGGAGCGTGAGAGAACAGGCTAGCAGTGGAGAGGCTAGGAGGGTGAGAGAACAGGCTAGCAGTGGAGAGGCTAGGAGCGTGAGAGAACAGGCTAGCAGTGGAGAGGCTAGGAGAGTGAGAGAACAGGCTAGCAGTGGAGAGGCTAGGAGGGTGAGAGAACAGGCTAGCAGTGGAGAGGCTAGGAGAGAGAGAACAGGCTAGCAGTGGAGAGGCTAGGAGCGTGAGAGAACAGGCTAGCAGTGGAGAGGCTAGGAGTGTGAGAGAACAGGCTAGCAGTAGAGAGGCTAGGAGGGTGAGAGAGAACAGGCTAGCCGTGGAGAGGCTATGAGAGTGAGAGAACAGGCTAGCAGTAGAGAGGCTAGGAGCGTGAGAGAACAGGCTAGCAGTGGAGAGGCTAGGAGAGTGAGAGATAACAGGCTAGCAGTGGAGAGGCTAGGAGAGTGAGAGAGAACAGGCTAGCAGTGGAGAGGCTAGGAGAGAGAGAACAGGCTAGCAGTGGAGAGGCTAGGAGAGTGAGAGAACAGGCTAGCAGTGGAGAGGCTAGGAGAGTGAGAGAACAGGCTAGCAGTGGAGAGGCTAGGAGAGTGAGAGAACAGGCTAGCAGTGGAGAGGCTAGGAGAGTGAGAGAACAGGCTAGCAGTGAAGAGGCTAGGAGCGTGAGAGAACAGGCTAGCAGTAGAGAGGCTAAGAGCGTGAGAGAGAACAGGCTAGCAGTGGAGAGGCTAGGAGCGTGAGAGAGAACAGGCTAGCAGTGGAGAGGCTAGGAGAGAGAGAGAGCAGGCGAGCAGTGGAGAGGCTAGGAGAGGGAGAGAGAACAGGCTAGCAGTGGAGAGGCTAGGAGAGGGTGAGAGAACAGGCTAGCAGTGGAGAGGCTAGGAGAGGGTGAGAGAACAGGCTAGCAGTGGAGAGGCTAGGAGAGTGAGAGAACAGGCTAGCAGTGGAGAGGCTTGGAGAGAGAGAACAGGGCAGCAGTGGAGAGGCTAGGAGCGTGAGAGAGAACAGGCTAGCAGTGGAGAGGCTAGGAGCGTGAGAGAACAGGCTAGCAGTGGAGAGGCTAAGGAGAGTGAGAGAACAGGCTAGCAGTAGAGAGGCTAGGAGCGTGAGAGAGAACAGGCTAGCAGTGGAGAGGCTAGGAGAGTGAGAGAGAGAACAGGCTAGCAGTGGAGAGGCTAAGGAGTGTGAGAGAGAGAACAGGCTAGCAGTGGAGAGGCTAAGGAGTGTGAGAGAACAGGCTAGCAGTGGAGAGGCTAGGAGAGTGAGAGAGAACAGGCTAGCAGTGGAGAGGCTAAGGAGGGTGAGAGAATAGGCTAGCAGTGGAGTGGCTAGGAGCGTGAGAGAACAGGCTAGCAGTAGAGAGGCTAGGAGAGAGAGAATAGGCTAGCAGTGGAGAGGCTAGGAGCGTGAGAGAACAGGCTAGCAGTGGAGAGGCCAGGAGGGTGAGAGCACAGGCTAGCAGTGGAGAGGCTAGGAGCGTGAGAGAGAACAGGCTAGCAGTGGAGAGGCTAGGAGAGAGAGAGAGAACAGGCGAGCAGTGGAGAGGCTAGGAGAGTGAGAGAGAACAGGCTAGCAGTGGAGAGGCTAGGAGAGGGTGAGAGAACAGGCTAGCAGTGGAGAGGCTAGGAGAGGGTGAGAGAACAGGCTAGCAGTGGAGAGGCTAGGAGAGTGAGAGAACAGGCTAGCAGTGGAGAGGCTTGGAGAGAGAGAACAGGGCAGCAGTGGAGAGGCTAGGACCGTGAGAGAGAACAGGCTAGCAGTGGAGAGGCTAGGAGAGTGAGAGAGAGAACAGGCTAGCAGTGGAGAGGCTAAGGAGCGTGAGAGAACAGGCTAGCAGTGGAGAGGCTAGGAGAATGAGAGAGAACAGGCTAGCAGTGGAGAGGCTAGGAGAGTGAGAGAGAACAGGCTAGCAGTGGAGAGGCTAGGAGAGAGAGAACAGACTAGCAGTGGAGAGGCTAGGAGAGTGAGAGAACAGGCTAGCAGTGGAGAGGCTAGGAGAGTGAGAGAACAGGCTAGCAGTGGAGAGGCTAGGAGCGTGAGAGAACAGGCTAGCAGTAGAGAGGCTAGGAGCGTGAGAGAGAACAGGCTAGCAGTGGAGAGGCTAGGAGGGTGAGAGAACAGGCTAGCAGTGGAGAGGCTAGGAGCGTGAGAGAGAACAGGCTAGCAGTGGAGAGGCTAGGAGAGAGAGAACAGGCTAGCAGTGGAGAGGCTAGGAGAGTGAGAGAACAGGCTAGCAGTGGAGAGGCTAGGAGAGTGAGAGAACAGGCTAGCAGTGGAGAGGCTAGGAGAGTGAGAGAACAGGCTAGCAGTGGAGAGGCTAGGAGAGTGAGAGAACAGGCTAGCAGTGAAGAGGCTAGGAGCGTGAGAGAACAGGCTAGCAGTAGAGAGGCTAGGAGCGTGAGAGAGAACAGGCTAGCAGTGGAGAGGCTAGGAAGGTGAGAGAACAGGCTAGCAGTGGAGAGGCTAGGAGGGTGAGAGAACAGGCTAGCAGTGGAGAGGCTAGGAGAGTGAGAGAACAGGCTAGCAGTGGAGAGGCTAGGAGGGTGAGAGAACAGGCTAGCAGTGGAGAGGCTAGGAGCGTGAGAGAACAGGCTAGCAGTGGAGAGGCCAGGAGGGTGAGAGAACAGGCTAGCAGTGGAGAGGCTAGGAGCGTGAGAGAGAACAGGCTAGCAGTGGAGAGGCTAGGAGAGAGAGAGAGCAGGCGAGCAGTGGAGAGGCTAGGAGAGGGAGAGAGAACAGGCTAGCAGTGGAGAGGCTAGGAGAGGGTGAGAGAACAGGCTAGCAGTGGAGAGGCTAGGAGCGTGAGAGAGAACAGGCTAGCAGTGGAGAGGCTAGGAGCGTGAGAGAACAGGCTAGCAGTGGAGAGGCTAAGGAGAGTGAGAGAACAGGCTAGCAGTAGAGAGGCTAGGAGTGTGAGAGAGAACAGGCTAGCAGTGGAGAGGCTAGGAGGGTGAGAGAACAGGCTAGCAGTGGAGAGGCTAGGAGTGTGAGAGAGAACAGGCTAGCAGTGGAGAGGCTAGGAGAGAGAGAGAGAACAGGCGAGCAGTGGAGAGGCTAGGAGAGAGAGAGAGAACAGGCTAGCAGTGGAGAGGCTAGGAGAGTGAGAGAGAACAGGCTAGCAGTGGAGAGGCTAGGAGAGAGAGAACAGACTAGCAGTGGAGAGGCTAGGAGCGTGAGAGAGAACAGGCTAGCAGTGGAGAGGCTAGGAGCGTGAGAGAACAGGCTAGCAGTGGAGAGGCTAAGGAGAGTGAGAGAACAGGCTAGCAGTAGAGAGGCTAGGAGTGTGAGAGAGAACAGGCTAGCAGTGGAGAGGCTAGGAGAGTGAGAGAGAGAACAGGCTAGCAGTGGAGAGGCTAAGGAGTGTGAAAGAACAGGCTAGCAGTGGAGAGGCTAGGAGAGTGAGACAACAGGCAAGCAGTGGAGAGGCTAGGAGGGTGAGAGAACAGGCTAGCAGTGGAGTGGCTAGGAGCGTGAGAGAACAGGCTAGCAGTGGAGAGGCTAGGAGAGAGAGAGAGAACAGGCTAGCAGTGGAGAGGCTAGGAGAGTGAGAGAGAACAGGCTAGCAGTGGAGAGGCTAGGAGCGTGAGAGAGAACAGGCTAGCAGTGGAGAGGCTAGGAGCGTGAGAGAACAGGCTAGCAGTGGAGAGGCTAAGGAGAGTGAGAGAACAGGCTAGCAGTAGAGAGGCTAGGAGTGTGAGAGAGAACAGGCTAGCAGTGGAGAGGCTAGGAGAGTGAGAGAGAGAACAGGCTAGCAGTGGAGAGGCTAAGGAGTGTGAAAGAACAGGCTAGCAGTGGAGAGGCTAGGAGAGTGAGACAACAGGCAAGCAGTGGAGAGGCTAGGAGGGTGAGAGAACAGGCTAGCAGTGGAGTGGCTAGGAGCGTGAGAGAACAGGCTAGCAGTGGAGAGGCCAGGAGGGTGAGAGAACAGGCTAGCAGTGGAGAGGCTAGGAGAGTGAGAGAACAGGCTAGCAGTGGAGAGGCTAGGAGCGTGAGAGAACAGGCTAGCAGTAGAGAGGCTAGGAGCGTGAGAGAGAACAGGCTAGCAGTGGAGAGGCTAGGAGGGTGAGAGAACTGGCTAGCAGTGGAGAGGCTAGGAGAGTGAGAGAGAACAGGCAGGCAGTGGAGAGGCTAGGAGAGTGAGAGAGAACAGGCTAGCAGTGGAGAGGCTAGGAGGGTGAGAGAACAGGCTAGCAGTGGAGAGGCTAGGAGAGAGAGAGAACAGGCTAGCAGTGGAGAGGCTAGGAGGGTGAGAGAACAGGCTAGCAGTGGAGAGGCTAGGAGCGTGAGAGAACAGGCTAGCAGTGGAGAGGCTAGGAGAGTGAGAGAACAGGCTAGCAGTGGAGAGGCTAGGAGGGTGAGAGAACAGGCTAGCAGTGGAGAGGCTAGGAGCGTGAGAGAACAGGCTAGCAGTGGAGAGGCTAGGAGAGAGAGAACAAGCTAGCAGTGGAGAGGCTAGGAGCGTGAGAGAACAGGCTAGCAGTGGAGAGGCCAGGAGGGTGAGAGAACAGGCTAGCAGTGGAGAGGCTAGGAGTGTGAGAGAGAACAGGCTAGCAGTGGAGAGGCTAGGAGAGAGAGAGAGAACAGGCGAGCAGTGGAGAGGCTAGGAGAGTGAGAGAGAACAGGCTAGCAGTGGAGAGGCTAGGAGAGTGAGAGAGAACAGGCTAGCAGTGGAGAGGCTAGGAGCGTGAGAGAGAACAGGCTAGCAGTGGAGAGGCTAGGAGCGTGAGAGAACAGGCTAGCAGTGGAGAGGCTAAGGAGAGTGAGAGAACAGGCTAGCAGTAGAGAGGCTAGGAGTGTGAGAGAGAACAGGCTAGCAGTGGAGAGGCTAGGAGGGTGAGAGAACAGGCTAGCAGTGGAGAGGCTAGGAGTGTGAGAGAGAACAGGCTAGCAGTGGAGAGGCTAGGAGAGAGAGAGAGAACAGGCGAGCAGTGGAGAGGCTAGGAGAGAGAGAGAGAACAGGCTAGCAGTGGAGAGGCTAGGAGAGTGAGAGAGAACAGGCTAGCAGTGGAGAGGCTAGGAGCGTGAGAGAGAACAGGCTAGCAGTGGAGAGGCTAGGAGCGTGAGAGAACAGGCTAGCAGTGGAGAGGCTAAGGAGAGTGAGAGAACAGGCTAGCAGTAGAGAGGCTAGGAGTGTGAGAGAGAACAGGCTAGCAGTGGAGAGGCTAGGAGAGTGAGAGAGAGAACAGGCTAGCAGTGGAGAGGCTAAGGAGTGTGAAAGAACAGGCTAGCAGTGGAGAGGCTAGGAGAGTGAGACAACAGGCAAGCAGTGGAGAGGCTAGGAGGGTGAGAGAACAGGCTAGCAGTGGAGTGGCTAGGAGCGTGAGAGAACAGGCTAGCAGTGGAGAGGCCAGGAGGGTGAGAGAACAGGCTAGCAGTGGAGAGGCTAGGAGCGTGAGAGAGAACAGGCGAGCAGTGGAGAGGCTAGGAGAGTGAGAGAGAACAGGCTAGCAGTGGAGAGGCTAGGAGAGGGTGAGAGAACAGGCTAGCAGTGGAGAGGCTAGGAGAGTGAGAGAGAACAGGCTAGCAGTGGAGAGGCTAGGAGAGTGAGAGAGAACAGGCTAGCAGTGGAGAGGCTAAGGAGCGTGAGAGAACAGGCTAGCAGTGGAGAGGCTAGAAGAGTGAGAAAGAACAGGCTAGCAGTGGAGAGGCTAGGAGAGTGAGAGAGAACAAGCTAGCAGTGGAGAGGCTAGGAGAGGGTGAGAGAACAGGCTAGCAGTGGAGAGGCTAGGAGAGGGTGAGAGAACAGGCTAGCAGTGGAGAGGCTAGGAGAGTGAGAGAACAGGCTAGCAGTGGAGCGGCTTGGAGAGAGAGAACAGGGCAGCAGTGGAGAGGCTAGGAGCGTGAGAGAGAACAGGCTAGCAGTGGAGAGGCTAGGAGCGTGAGAGAACAGGCTAGCAGTGGAGAGGCTAAGGAGCGTGAGAGAACAGGCTAGCAGTGGAGAGGCTAGGAGAATGAGAGAGAACAGGCTAGCAGTGGAGAGGCTAGGAGAGTGAGAGAGAACAGGCTAGCAGTGGAGAGGCTAGGAGAGAGAGAACAGACTAGCAGTGGAGAGGCTAGGAGAGTGAGAGAACAGGCTAGCAGTGGAGAGGCTAGGAGGGTGAGAGAACAGGCTAGCAGTGGAGAGGCTAGGAGCGTGAGAGAACAGGCTAGCAGTAGAGAGGCTAGGAGCGTGAGAGAGAACAGGCTAGCAGTGGAGAGGCTAGGAGGGTGAGAGAACAGGCTAGCAGTGGAGAGGCTAGGAGCGTGAGAGAGAACAGGCTAGCAGTGGAGAGGCTAGGAGAGTGAGAGAGAACAGGCAGGCAGTGGAGAGGCTAGGAGAGTGAGAGAGAACAGGCTAGCAGTGGAGAGGCTAGGAGGGTGAGAGAACAGGCTAGCAGTGGAGAGGCTAGGAGGGGGAGAGAACAGGCTAGCAGTGGAGAGGCTAGGAGCATGAGAGAGAACAGGCTAGCAGTGGAGAGGCTAGGAGAGTGAGAGAACAGGCTAGCAGTGGAGAGGCTAGGAGCGTGAGAGAACAGGCTAGCAGTGGAGAGGCTAGGAGCGTGAGAGAACAGGCTAGCAGTGGAGAGGCTAGGAGGGTGAGAGAACAGGCTAGCAGTGGAGAGGCTAGGAGCGTGAGAGAACAGGCTAGCAGTGGAGAGGCTAGGAGAGTGAGAGAACAGGCTAGCAGTGGAGAGGCTAGGAGGGTGAGAGAACAGGCTAGCAGTGGAGAGGCTAGGAGAGAGAGAACAGGCTAGCAGTGGAGAGGCTAGGAGCGTGAGAGAACAGGCTAGCAGTGGAGAGGCTAGGAGTGTGAGAGAACAGGCTAGCAGTAGAGAGGCTAGGAGGGTGAGAGAGAACAGGCTAGCCGTGGAGAGGCTATGAGAGTGAGAGAACAGGCTAGCAGTAGAGAGGCTAGGAGCGTGAGAGAACAGGCTAGCAGTGGAGAGGCTAGGAGAGTGAGAGATAACAGGCTAGCAGTGGAGAGGCTAGGAGAGTGAGAGAGAACAGGCTAGCAGTGGAGAGGCTAGGAGAGAGAGAACAGGCTAGCAGTGGAGAGGCTAGGAGAGTGAGAGAACAGGCTAGCAGTGGAGAGGCTAGGAGAGTGAGAGAACAGGCTAGCAGTGGAGAGGCTAGGAGAGTGAGAGAACAGGCTAGCAGTGGAGAGGCTAGGAGAGTGAGAGAACAGGCTAGCAGTGAAGAGGCTAGGAGCGTGAGAGAACAGGCTAGCAGTAGAGAGGCTAAGAGCGTGAGAGAGAACAGGCTAGCAGTGGAGAGGCTAGGAGCGTGAGAGAGAACAGGCTAGCAGTGGAGAGGCTAGGAGAGAGAGAGAGCAGGCGAGCAGTGGAGAGGCTAGGAGAGGGAGAGAGAACAGGCTAGCAGTGGAGAGGCTAGGAGAGGGTGAGAGAACAGGCTAGCAGTGGAGAGGCTAGGAGAGGGTGAGAGAACAGGCTAGCAGTGGAGAGGCTAGGAGAGTGAGAGAACAGGCTAGCAGTGGAGAGGCTTGGAGAGAGAGAACAGGGCAGCAGTGGAGAGGCTAGGAGCGTGAGAGAGAACAGGCTAGCAGTGGAGAGGCTAGGAGCGTGAGAGAACAGGCTAGCAGTGGAGAGGCTAAGGAGAGTGAGAGAACAGGCTAGCAGTAGAGAGGCTAGGAGCGTGAGAGAGAACAGGCTAGCAGTGGAGAGGCTAGGAGAGTGAGAGAGAGAACAGGCTAGCAGTGGAGAGGCTAAGGAGTGTGAGAGAGAGAACAGGCTAGCAGTGGAGAGGCTAAGGAGTGTGAGAGAACAGGCTAGCAGTGGAGAGGCTAGGAGAGTGAGAGAGAACAGGCTAGCAGTGGAGAGGCTAAGGAGGGTGAGAGAATAGGCTAGCAGTGGAGTGGCTAGGAGCGTGAGAGAACAGGCTAGCAGTAGAGAGGCTAGGAGAGAGAGAATAGGCTAGCAGTGGAGAGGCTAGGAGCGTGAGAGAACAGGCTAGCAGTGGAGAGGCCAGGAGGGTGAGAGCACAGGCTAGCAGTGGAGAGGCTAGGAGCGTGAGAGAGAACAGGCTAGCAGTGGAGAGGCTAGGAGAGAGAGAGAGAACAGGCGAGCAGTGGAGAGGCTAGGAGAGTGAGAGAGAACAGGCTAGCAGTGGAGAGGCTAGGAGAGGGTGAGAGAACAGGCTAGCAGTGGAGAGGCTAGGAGAGGGTGAGAGAACAGGCTAGCAGTGGAGAGGCTAGGAGAGTGAGAGAACAGGCTAGCAGTGGAGAGGCTTGGAGAGAGAGAACAGGGCAGCAGTGGAGAGGCTAGGACCGTGAGAGAGAACAGGCTAGCAGTGGAGAGGCTAGGAGAGTGAGAGAGAGAACAGGCTAGCAGTGGAGAGGCTAAGGAGCGTGAGAGAACAGGCTAGCAGTGGAGAGGCTAGGAGAATGAGAGAGAACAGGCTAGCAGTGGAGAGGCTAGGAGAGTGAGAGAGAACAGGCTAGCAGTGGAGAGGCTAGGAGAGAGAGAACAGACTAGCAGTGGAGAGGCTAGGAGAGTGAGAGAACAGGCTAGCAGTGGAGAGGCTAGGAGAGTGAGAGAACAGGCTAGCAGTGGAGAGGCTAGGAGCGTGAGAGAACAGGCTAGCAGTAGAGAGGCTAGGAGCGTGAGAGAGAACAGGCTAGCAGTGGAGAGGCTAGGAGGGTGAGAGAACAGGCTAGCAGTGGAGAGGCTAGGAGCGTGAGAGAGAACAGGCTAGCAGTGGAGAGGCTAGGAGAGAGAGAACAGGCTAGCAGTGGAGAGGCTAGGAGAGTGAGAGAACAGGCTAGCAGTGGAGAGGCTAGGAGAGTGAGAGAACAGGCTAGCAGTGGAGAGGCTAGGAGAGTGAGAGAACAGGCTAGCAGTGGAGAGGCTAGGAGAGTGAGAGAACAGGCTAGCAGTGAAGAGGCTAGGAGCGTGAGAGAACAGGCTAGCAGTAGAGAGGCTAGGAGCGTGAGAGAGAACAGGCTAGCAGTGGAGAGGCTAGGAAGGTGAGAGAACAGGCTAGCAGTGGAGAGGCTAGGAGGGTGAGAGAACAGGCTAGCAGTGGAGAGGCTAGGAGAGTGAGAGAACAGGCTAGCAGTGGAGAGGCTAGGAGGGTGAGAGAACAGGCTAGCAGTGGAGAGGCTAGGAGCGTGAGAGAACAGGCTAGCAGTGGAGAGGCCAGGAGGGTGAGAGAACAGGCTAGCAGTGGAGAGGCTAGGAGCGTGAGAGAGAACAGGCTAGCAGTGGAGAGGCTAGGAGAGAGAGAGAGCAGGCGAGCAGTGGAGAGGCTAGGAGAGGGAGAGAGAACAGGCTAGCAGTGGAGAGGCTAGGAGAGGGTGAGAGAACAGGCTAGCAGTGGAGAGGCTAGGAGAGGGTGAGAGAACAGGCTAGCAGTGGAGAGGCTAGGAGAGTGAGAGAACAGGCTAGCAGTGGAGAGGCTTGGAGAGAGAGAACAGGGCAGCAGTGGAGAGGCTAGGAGCGTGAGAGAGAACAGGCTAGCAGTGGAGAGGCTAGGAGCGTGAGAGAACAGGCTAGCAGTGGAGAGGCTAAGGAGAGTGAGAGAACAGGCTAGCAGTAGAGAGGCTAGGAGCGTGAGAGAGAACAGGCTAGCAGTGGAGAGGCTAGGAGAGTGAGAGAGAGAACAGGCTAGCAGTGGAGAGGCTAAGGAGTGTGAGAGAGAGAACAGGCTAGCAGTGGAGAGGCTAAGGAGTGTGAGAGAACAGGCTAGCAGTGGAGAGGCTAGGAGAGTGAGAGAGAACAGGCTAGCAGTGGAGAGGCTAAGGAGGGTGAGAGAATAGGCTAGCAGTGGAGTGGCTAGGAGCGTGAGAGAACAGGCTAGCAGTAGAGAGGCTAGGAGAGAGAGAATAGGCTAGCAGTGGAGAGGCTAGGAGCGTGAGAGAACAGGCTAGCAGTGGAGAGGCCAGGAGGGTGAGAGCACAGGCTAGCAGTGGAGAGGCTAGGAGCGTGAGAGAGAACAGGCTAGCAGTGGAGAGGCTAGGAGAGAGAGAGAGAGAACAGGCGAGCAGTGGAGAGGCTAGGAGAGTGAGAGAGAACAGGCTAGCAGTGGAGAGGCTAGGAGAGGGTGAGAGAACAGGCTAGCAGTGGAGAGGCTAGGAGAGGGTGAGAGAACAGGCTAGCAGTGGAGAGGCTAGGAGAGTGAGAGAACAGGCTAGCAGTGGAGAGGCTTGGAGAGAGAGAACAGGGCAGCAGTGGAGAGGCTAGGACCGTGAGAGAGAACAGGCTAGCAGTGGAGAGGCTAGGAGAGTGAGAGAGAGAACAGGCTAGCAGTGGAGAGGCTAAGGAGCGTGAGAGAACAGGCTAGCAGTGGAGAGGCTAGGAGAATGAGAGAGAACAGGCTAGCAGTGGAGAGGCTAGGAGAGTGAGAGAGAACAGGCTAGCAGTGGAGAGGCTAGGAGAGAGAGAACAGACTAGCAGTGGAGAGGCTAGGAGAGTGAGAGAACAGGCTAGCAGTGGAGAGGCTAGGAGAGTGAGAGAACAGGCTAGCAGTGGAGAGGCTAGGAGCGTGAGAGAACAGGCTAGCAGTAGAGAGGCTAGGAGAGTGAGAGAACAGGCAGGCAGTGGAGAGGCTAGGAGAGTGAGAGAGAACAGGCTAGCAGTGGAGAGGCTAGGAGGGTGAGAGAACAGGCTAGCAGTGGAGAGGCTAGGAGAGTGAGAGAACAGGCTAGCAGTGGAGAGGCTAGGAGGGTGAGAGAACAGGCTAGCAGTGGAGACGCGAGGAGCGTGAGAGAACAGGCTAGCAGTGGAGAGGCTAGGAGAGAGAGAACAGGCTAGCAGTGGAGAGGCTAGGAGCGTGAGAGAACAGGCTAGTAGTGGAGAGGCCAGGAGGGTGAGAGAACAGGCTAGCAGTGGAGAGGCTTGGAGAGAGAGAACAGGGCAGCAGTGGAGAGGCTAGGAGCGTGAGAGAACAGGCTAGCAGTGGAGAGGCTAAGGAGAGTGAGAGAACAGGCTAGCAGTAGAGAGGCTAGGAGCGTGAGAGAGAACAGGCTAGCAGTGGAGAGGCTAGGAGAGTGAGAGAGAGAACAGGCTAGCAGTGGAGAGGCTAAGGAGCGTGAGAGAACAGGCTAGCAGTGGAGAGGCTAGGAGCGTGAGAGAACAGGATAGCAGTAGAGAGGCTAGGAGGGTGAGAGAGAACAGGCTAGCCGTGGAGAGGCTATGAGAGTGAGAGAACAGGCTAGCAGTAGAGAGGCTAGGAGCGTGAGAGAGAACAGGCTAGCAGTGGAGAGGCTAGGAGAGTGAGAGAGAACAGGCTAGCAGTGGAGAGGCTAGGAGAGTGAGAGAGAACAGGCTAGCAGTGGAGAGGCTAGGAGAGAGAGAACAGGCTAGCAGTGGAGAGGCTAGGAGAGTGAGAGAACAGGCTAGCAGTGGAGAGGCTAGGAGAGTGAGAGAACAGGCTAGCAGTGGAGAGGCTAGGAGCGTGAGAGAACAGGCTAGCAGTAGAGAGGCTAGGAGCGTGAGAGAGAACAGGCTAGCAGTGGAGAGGCTAGGAGGGTGAGAGAACTGGCTAGCAGTGGAGAGGCTAGGAGAGTGAGAGAGAACAGGCAGGCAGTGGAGAGGCTAGGAGAGTGAGAGAGAACAGGCTAGCAGTGGAGAGGCTAGGAGGGTGAGAGAACAGGCTAGCAGTGGAGAGGCTAGGAGAGAGAGAGAACAGGCTAGCAGTGGAGAGGCTAGGAGGGTGAGAGAACAGGCTAGCAGTGGAGAGGCTAGGAGCGTGAGAGAACAGGCTAGCAGTGGAGAGGCTAGGAGAGTGAGAGAACAGGCTAGCAGTGGAGAGGCTAGGAGAGAGAGAACAAGCTAGCAGTGGAGAGGCTAGGAGCGTGAGAGAACAGGCTAGCAGTGGAGAGGCCAGGAGGGTGAGAGAACAGGCTAGCAGTGGAGAGGCTAGGAGTGTGAGAGAGAACAGGCTAGCAGTGGAGAGGCTAGGAGAGAGAGAGAGAACAGGCGAGCAGTGGAGAGGCTAGGAGAGTGAGAGAGAACAGGCTAGCAGTGGAGAGGCTAGGAGAGGGTGAGAAAACAGGCTAGCAGTGGAGAGGCTAGGAGAGGGTGAGAGAACAGGCTAGCAGTGGAGAGGCTAGGAGAGTGAGAGAACAGGCTAGCAGTGGAGAGGCTTGGAGAGAGAGAACAGGGCAGCAGTGGAGAGGCTAGGAGCGTGAGAGAGAACAGGCTAGCAGTGGAGAGGCTAGGAGCGTGAGAGAACAGGCTAGCAGTGGAGAGGCTAAGGAGAGTGAGAGAACAGGCTAGCAGTAGAGAGGCTAGGAGTGTGAGAGAGAACAGGCTAGCAGTGGAGAGGCTAGGAGAGTGAGAGAGAGAACAGGCTAGCAGTGGAGAGGCTAAGGAGTGTGAAAGAACAGGCTAGCAGTGGAGAGGCTAGGAGAGTGAGACAACAGGCAAGCAGTGGAGAGGCTAGGAGGGTGAGAGAACAGGCTAGCAGTGGAGTGGCTAGGAGCGTGAGAGAACAGGCTAGCAGTAGAGAGGCTAGGAGAGAGAGAATAGGCTAGCAGTGGAGAGGCTAGGAGCGTGAGAGAACAGGCTAGCAGTGGAGAGGCCAGGAGGGTGAGAGAACAGGCTAGCAGTGGAGAGGCTAGGAGCGTGAGAGAGAACAGGCTAGCAGTAGAGAGGCTAGGAGAGAGAGAGAGAACAGGCGAGCAGTGGAGAGGCTAGGAGAGTGAGAGAGAACAGGCTAGCAGTGGAGAGGCTAGGAGAGGGTGAGAGAACAGGCTAGCAGTGGAGAGGCTAGGAGAGGGTGAGAGAACAGGCTAGCAGTAGAGAGGCTAGGAGAGTGAGAGAACAGGCTAGCAGTGGAGAGGCTTGGAGAGAGAGAACAGGGCAGCAGTGGAGAGGCTAGGAGCGTGAGAGAGAACAGGCTAGCAGTGGAGAGGATAGGAGCGTGAGAGAACAGGCTAGCAGTGGAGAGGCTAAGGAGAGTGAGAGAACAGGCTATCAGTAGAGAGGCTAGGAGCGTGAGAGAGAACAGGCTAGCAGTGGAGAGGCTAGGAGAGTGAGAGAGAACAGGCTAGCAGTGGAGAGGCTAAGGAGCGTGAGAGAACAGGCTAGCAGTGGAGAGGCTAGAAGAGTGAGAAAGAACAGGCTAGCAGTGGAGAGGCTAGGAGAGTGAGAGAGAACAAGCTAGCAGTGGAGAGGCTAGGAGAGGGTGAGAGAACAGGCTAGCAGTGGAGAGGCTAGGAGAGGGTGAGAGAACAGGCTAGCAGTGGAGAGGCTAGGAGAGTGAGAGAACAGGCTAGCAGTGGAGCGGCTTGGAGAGAGAGAACAGGGCAGCAGTGGAGAGGCTAGGAGCGTGAGAGAGAACAGGCTAGCAGTGGAGAGGCTAGGAGCGTGAGAGAACAGGCTAGCAGTGGAGAGGCTAAGGAGCGTGAGAGAACAGGCTAGCAGTGGAGAGGCTAGGAGAATGAGAGAGAACAGGCTAGCAGTGGAGAGGCTAGGAGAGTGAGAGAGAACAGGCTAGCAGTGGAGAGGCTAGGAGAGTGAGAGAGAACAGGCTAGCAGTGGAGAGGCTAGGAGAGAGAGAACAGACTAGCAGTGGAGAGGCTAGGAGAGTGAGAGAACAGGCTAGCAGTGGAGAGGCTAGGAGAGTGAGAGAACAGGCTAGCAGTGGAGAGGCTAGGAGCGTGAGAGAACAGGCTAGCAGTAGAGAGGCTAGGAGCGTGAGAGAGAACAGGCTAGCAGTGGAGAGGCTAGGAGGGTGAGAGAACAGGCTAGCAGTGGAGAGGCTAGGAGCGTGAGAGAGAACAGGCTAGCAGTGGAGAGGCTAGGAGAGTGAGAGAGAACAGGCAGGCAGTGGAGAGGCTAGGAGAGTGAGAGAGAACAGGCTAGCAGTGGAGAGGCTAGGAGGGTGAGAGAACAGGCTAGCAGTGGAGAGGCTAGGAGGGGGAGAGAACAGGCTAGCAGTGGAGAGGCTAGGAGCATGAGAGAGAACAGGCTAGCAGTGGAGAGGCTAGGAGAGTGAGAGAACAGGCAGGCAGTGGAGAGGCTAGGAGAGTGAGAGAGAACAGGCTAGCAGTGGAGAGGCTAGGAGGGTGAGAGAACAGGCTAGCAGTGGAGAGGCTAGGAGAGTGAGAGAACAGGCTAGCAGTGGAGAGGCTAGGAGGGTGAGAGAACAGGCTAGCAGTGGAGAGGCGAGGAGCGTGAGAGAACAGGCTAGCAGTGGAGAGGCTAGGAGAGAGAGAACAGGCTAGCAGTGGAGAGGCTAGGAGCGTGAGAGAACAGGCTAGTAGTGGAGAGGCCAGGAGGGTGAGAGAACAGGCTAGCAGTGGAGAGGCTTGGAGAGAGAGAACAGGGCAGCAGTGGAGAGGCTAGGAGCGTGAGAGAACAGGCTAGCAGTGGAGAGGCTAAGGAGAGTGAGAGAACAGGCTAGCAGTAGAGAGGCTAGGAGCGTGAGAGAGAACAGGCTAGCAGTGGAGAGGCTAGGAGAGTGAGAGAGAGAACAGGCTAGCAGTGGAGAGGCTAAGGAGCGTGAGAGAACAGGCTAGCAGTGGAGAGGCTAGGAGCGTGAGAGAACAGGATAGCAGTAGAGAGGCTAGGAGGGTGAGAGAGAACAGGCTAGCCGTGGAGAGGCTATGAGAGTGAGAGAACAGGCTAGCAGTAGAGAGGCTAGGAGCGTGAGAGAGAACAGGCTAGCAGTGGAGAGGCTAGGAGAGTGAGAGAGAACAGGCTAGCAGTGGAGAGGCTAGGAGAGTGAGAGAGAACAGGCTAGCAGTGGAGAGGCTAGGAGAGAGAGAACAGGCTAGCAGTGGAGAGGCTAGGAGAGTGAGAGAACAGGCTAGCAGTGGAGAGGCTAGGAGAGTGAGAGAACAGGCTAGCAGTGGAGAGGCTAGGAGCGTGAGAGAGAACAGGCTAGCAGTGGAGAGGCTAGGAGGGTGAGAGAACTGGCTAGCAGTGGAGAGGCTAGGAGAGTGAGAGAGAACAGGCAGGCAGTGGAGAGGCTAGGAGAGTGAGAGAGAACAGGCTAGCAGTGGAGAGGCTAGGAGGGTGAGAGAACAGGCTAGCAGTGGAGAGGCTAGGAGAGAGAGAGAACAGGCTAGCAGTGGAGAGGCTAGGAGGGTGAGAGAACAGGCTAGCAGTGGAGAGGCTAGGAGCGTGAGAGAACAGGCTAGCAGTGGAGAGGCTAGGAGAGTGAGAGAACAGGCTAGCAGTGGAGAGGCTAGGAGGGTGAGAGAACAGGCTAGCAGTGGAGAGGCTAGGAGCGTGAGAGAACAGGCTAGCAGTGGAGAGGCTAGGAGAGAGAGAACAAGCTAGCAGTGGAGAGGCTAGGAGCGTGAGAGAACAGGCTAGCAGTGGAGAGGCCAGGAGGGTGAGAGAACAGGCTAGCAGTGGAGAGGCTAGGAGCGTGAGAGAGAACAGGCTAGCAGTGGAGAGGCTAGGAGAGAGAGAGAGAACAGGCGAGCAGTGGAGAGGCTAGGAGAGTGAGAGAGAACAGGCTAGCAGTGGAGAGGCTAGGAGAGGGTGAGAAAACAGGCTAGCAGTGGAGAGGCTAGGAGAGGGTGAGAGAACAGGCTAGCAGTGGAGAGGCTAGGAGAGTGAGAGAACAGGCTAGCAGTGGAGAGGCTTGGAGAGAGAGAACAGGGCAGCAGTGGAGAGGCTAGGAGCGTGAGAGAGAACAGGCTAGCAGTGGAGAGGCTAGGAGCGTGAGAGAACAGGCTAGCAGTGGAGAGGCTAAGGAGAGTGAGAGAACAGGCTAGCAGTAGAGAGGCTAGGAGTGTGAGAGAGAACAGGCTAGCAGTGGAGAGGCTAGGAGAGTGAGAGAGAGAACAGGCTTGCAGTGGAGAGGCTAAGGAGTGTGAAAGAACAGGCTAGCAGTGGAGAGGCTAGGAGAGTGAGACAACAGGCAAGCAGTGGAGAGGCTAGGAGGGTGAGAGAACAGGCTAGCAGTGGAGTGGCTAGGAGCATGAGAGAACAGGCTAGCAGTAGAGAGGCTAGGAGAGAGAGAATAGGCTAGCAGTGGAGAGGCTAGGAGCGTGAGAGAACAGGCTAGCAGTGGAGAGGCCAGGAGGGTGAGAGAACAGGCTAGCAGTGGAGAGGCTAGGAGCGTGAGAGAGAACAGGCTAGCAGTAGAGAGGCTAGGAGAGAGAGAGAGAACAGGCGAGCAGTGGAGAGGCTAGGAGAGTGAGAGAGAACAGGCTAGCAGTGGAGAGGCTAGGAGAGGGTGAGAGAACAGGCTAGCAGTGGAGAGGCTAGGAGAGGGTGAGAGAACAGGCTAGCAGTAGAGAGGCTAGGAGAGTGAGAGAACAGGCTAGCAGTGGAGAGGCTTGGAGAGAGAGAACAGGGCAGCAGTGGAGAGGCTAGGAGCGTGAGAGAGAACAGGCTAGCAGTGGAGAGGCTAGGAGCGTGAGAGAACAGGCTAGCAGTGGAGAGGCTAAGGAGAGTGAGAGAACAGGCTATCAGTAGAGAGGCTAGGAGCGTGAGAGAGAACAGGCTAGCAGTGGAGAGGCTAGGAGAGTGAGAGAGAACAGGCTAGCAGTGGAGAGGCTAAGGAGCGTGAGAGAACAGGCTAGCAGTGGAGAGGCTAGAAGAGTGAGAAAGAACAGGCTAGCAGTGGAGAGGCTAGGAGAGTGAGAGAGAACAAGCTAGCAGTGGAGAGGCTAGGAGAGGGTGAGAGAACAGGCTAGCAGTGGAGAGGCTAGGAGAGGGTGAGAGAACAGGCTAGCAGTGGAGAGGCTAGGAGAGTGAGAGAACAGGCTAGCAGTGGAGCGGCTTGGAGAGAGAGAACAGGGCAGCAGTGGAGAGGCTAGGAGCGTGAGAGAGAACAGGCTAGCAGTGGAGAGGCTAGGAGCGTGAGAGAACAGGCTAGCAGTGGAGAGGCTAGGAGCGTGAGAGAGAACTGGCTAGCAGTGGAGAGGCTAGGAGAGTGAGAGAGAACAGGCAGGCAGTGGAGAGGCTAGGAGAGTGAGAGAGAACAGGCTAGCAGTGGAGAGGCTAGGAGGGTGAGAGAACAGGCTAGCAGTGGAGAGGCTAGGAGAGTGAGAGAGAACAGGCTAGCAGTGGAGAGGCTAGGAGGGTGAGAGAACAGGCTAGCAGTGGAGAGGCTAGGAGCGTGAGAGAACAGGCTAGCAGTGGAGAGGCTAGGAGGGTGAGAGAACAGGCTAGCAGTGGAGAGGCTAGGAGCGTGAGAGAACAGGCTAGCAGTGGAGAGGCTAAGGAGCGTGAGAGAACAGGCTAGCAGTGTAGAGGCTAGAAGAGTGAGAGAGAACAGGCTAGCAGTGGAGAGGCTAGGAGAGTGAGAGAGAACAGGCTAGCAGTGGAGAGGCTAGGAGAGTGAGAGAGAACAGGCTAGCAGTGGAGAGGCTAGGAGAGGGGGTGAGAGAACAGGCTAGCAGTGGAGAGGCTAGGAGAGTGAGAGAACAGGCTAGCAGTGGAGAGGCTTGGAGAGAGAGAACAGGGCAGCAGTGGAGAGGCTAGGAGCGTGAGAGAGAACAGGCTAGCAGTGGAGAGGCTAGGAGCGTGAGAGAACAGGCTAGCAGTGGAGAGGCTAGGAGCGTGACAGAACAGGCTAGCAGTGGAGAGGCTAGGAGGGTGAGAGAACAGGCTAGCAGTGGAGAGGCTAGGAGCGTGAGAGAACAGGCTAGCAGTGGAGAGGCTAGGAGCGTGAGAGAACAGGCTAGCAGTGGAGAGGCTAGGAGAGTGAGAGAACAGGCTAGCAGTGGAGAGGCTAGGAGGGTGAGAGAACAGGCTAGCAGTGGAGAGGCTAGGAGCGTGAGAGAACAGGCTAGCAGTGGAGAGGCTAGGAGAGAGAACAGGCTAGCAGTGGAGAGGCTAGGAGCGTGAGAGCACAGGCTAGCAGTGGAGAGGCCAGGAGGGTGAGAGAACAGGCTAGCAGTGGAGAGGCTAGGAGAGGGTGAGAGAACAGGCTAGCAGTGGAGAGGCTAGGAGAGTGAGAGAACAGGCTAGCAGTGGAGAGGCTTGGAGAGAGAAAACAGGGCAGCAGTGGAGAGGCTAGGAGCGTGAGAGAGAACAGGCTAGCAGTGGAGAGGCTAGGAGCGTGAGAGAACAGGCTAGCAGTGGAGAGGCTAAGGAGAGTGAGAGACAAGGCTAGCAGTAGAGAGGCTAGGAGTGTGAGAGCGAACAGGCTAGCAGTGGAGAGGCTAGGAGAGTGAGAGAGAGAACAGGCTAGCAGTGGAGAGGCTAAGGAGTGTGAGAGAACAGGCTAGCAGTGGAGAGGCTAGGAGAGTGAGACAACAGGCAAGCAGTGGAGAGGCTAGGAGGGTGAGAGAACAGGCTAGCAGTGGAGTGGCTAGGAGCGTGAGAGAACAGGCTAGCAGTGGAGAGGCTAGGAGAGAGAGAACAGGCTAGCAGTGGAGAGGCTAGGAGAGTGAGAGAACAGGCTAGCAGTGGAGAGGCTAGGAGAGTGAGAGAACAGGCTAGCAGTGGAGAGGCTAGGAGCGTGAGAGAACAGGCTAGCAGTGGAGAGGCTAGGAGAGTGAGAGAACAGGCTAGCAGTGGAGAGGCTAGGAGGGTGAGAGAACAGGCTAGCAGTGGAGAGGCTAGGAGCGTGAGAGAACAGGCTAGCAGTGGAGAGGCTAGGAGAGAGAACAGGCTAGCAGTGGAGAGGCTAGGAGCGTGAGAGCACAGGCTAGCAGTGGAGAGGCCAGGAGGGTGAGAGAACAGGCTAGCAGTGGAGAGGCTAGGAGAGGGTGAGAGAACAGGCTAGCAGTGGAGAGGCTAGGAGAGTGAGAGAACAGGCTAGCAGTGGAGAGGCTTGGAGAGAGAAAACAGGGCAGCAGTGGAGAGGCTAGGAGCGTGAGAGAGAACAGGCTAGCAGTGGAGAGGCTAGGAGCGTGAGAGAACAGGCTAGCAGTGGAGAGGCTAAGGAGAGTGAGAGACAAGGCTAGCAGTAGAGAGGCTAGGAGTGTGAGAGCGAACAGGCTAGCAGTGGAGAGGCTAGGAGAGTGAGAGAGAGAACAGGCTAGCAGTGGAGAGGCTAAGGAGTGTGAGAGAACAGGCTAGCAGTGGAGAGGCTAGGAGAGTGAGACAACAGGCAAGCAGTGGAGAGGCTAGGAGGGTGAGAGAACAGGCTAGCAGTGGAGTGGCTAGGAGCGTGAGAGAACAGGCTAGCAGTAGAGAGGCTAGGAGAGAGAGAATAGGCTAGCAGTGGAGAGGCTAGGAGCGTGAGAGAACAGGCTAGCAGTGGAGAGGCTAAGGAGCGTGAGAGAACAGGCTAGCAGTGGAGAGGCTAGGAGCGTGAGAGAACAGGATAGCAGTAGAGAGGCTAGGAGGGTGAGAGAGAACAGGCTAGCCGTGGAGAGGCTATGAGAGTGAGAGAACAGGCTAGCAGTAGAGAGGCTAGGAGCGTGAGAGAGAACAGGCTAGCAGTGGAGAGGCTAGGAGAGTGAGAGAGAACAGGCTAGCAGTGGAGAGGCTAGGAGAGTGAGAGAGAACAGGCTAGCAGTGGAGAGGCTAGGAGAGAGAGAACAGGCTAGCAGTGGAGAGGCTAGGAGAGTGAGAGAACAGGCTAGCAGTGGAGAGGCTAGGAGAGTGAGAGAACAGGCTAGCAGTGGAGAGGCTAGGAGCGTGAGAGAACAGGCTAGCAGTAGAGAGGCTAGGAGCGTGAGAGAGAACAGGCTAGCAGTGGAGAGGCTAGGAGGGTGAGAGAACTGGCTAGCAGTGGAGAGGCTAGGAGAGTGAGAGAGAACAGGCAGGCAGTGGAGAGGCTAGGAGAGAGAGAACAGGCTAGCAGTGGAGAGGCTAGGAGGGTGAGAGAACAGGCTAGCAGTGGAGAGGCTAGGAGAGAGAGAGAACAGGCTAGCAGTGGAGAGGCTAGGAGGGTGAGAGAACAGGCTAGCAGTGGAGAGGCTAGGAGCGTGAGAGAACAGGCTAGCAGTGGAGAGGCTAGGAGAGTGAGAGAACAGGCTAGCAGTGGAGAGGCTAGGAGGGTGAGAGAACAGGCTAGCAGTGGAGAGGCTAGGAGCGTGAGAGAACAGGCTAGCAGTGGAGAGGCTAGGAGAGAGAGAACAAGCTAGCAGTGGAGAGGCTAGGAGCGTGAGAGAACAGGCTAGCAGTGGAGAGGCCAGGAGGGTGAGAGAACAGGCTAGCAGTGGAGAGGCTAGGAGCGTGAGAGAGAACAGGCTAGCAGTGGAGAGGCTAGGAGAGAGAGAGAGAACAGGCGAGCAGTGGAGAGGCTAGGAGAGTGAGAGAGAACAGGCTAGCAGTGGAGAGGCTAGGAGAGGGTGAGAAAACAGGCTAGCAGTGGAGAGGCTAGGAGAGGGTGAGAGAACAGGCTAGCAGTGGAGAGGCTAGGAGAGTGAGAGAACAGGCTAGCAGTGGAGAGGCTTGGAGAGAGAGAACAGGGCAGCAGTGGAGAGGCTAGGAGCGTGAGAGAGAACAGGCTAGCAGTGGAGAGGCTAGGAGCGTGAGAGAACAGGCTAGCAGTGGAGAGGCTAAGGAGAGTGAGAGAACAGGCTAGCAGTAGAGAGGCTAGGAGTGTGAGAGAGAACAGGCTAGCAGTGGAGAGGCTAGGAGAGTGAGAGAGAGAACAGGCTAGCAGTGGAGAGGCTAGGAGAGAGAGAGAGAACAGGCGAGCAGTGGAGAGGCTAGGAGAGTGAGAGAGAACAGGCTAGCAGTGGAGAGGCTAGGAGAGGGTGAGAAAACAGGCTAGCAGTGGAGAGGCTAGGAGAGGGTGAGAGAACAGGCTAGCAGTGGAGAGGCTAGGAGAGTGAGAGAACAGGCTAGCAGTGGAGAGGCTTGGAGAGAGAGAACAGGGCAGCAGTGGAGAGGCTAGGAGCGTGAGAGAGAACAGGCTAGCAGTGGAGAGGCTAGGAGCGTGAGAGAACAGGCTAGCAGTGGAGAGGCTAAGGAGAGTGAGAGAACAGGCTAGCAGTAGAGAGGCTAGGAGTGTGAGAGAGAACAGGCTAGCAGTGGAGAGGCTAGGAGAGTGAGAGAGAGAACAGGCTAGCAGTGGAGAGGCTAAGGAGTGTGAAAGAACAGGCTAGCAGTGGAGAGGCTAGGAGAGTGAGACAACAGGCAAGCAGTGGAGAGGCTAGGAGGGTGAGAGAACAGGCTAGCAGTGGAGTGGCTAGGAGCGTGAGAGAACAGGCTAGCAGTAGAGAGGCTAGGAGAGAGAGAATAGGCTAGCAGTGGAGAGGCTAGGAGCGTGAGAGAACAGGCTAGCAGTGGAGAGGCCAGGAGGGTGAGAGAACAGGCTAGCAGTGGAGAGGCTAGGAGCGTGAGAGAGAACAGGCTAGCAGTAGAGAGGCTAGGAGAGAGAGAGAGAACAGGCGAGCAGTGGAGAGGCTAGGAGAGTGAGAGAGAACAGGCTAGCAGTGGAGAGGCTAGGAGAGGGTGAGAGAACAGGCTAGCAGTGGAGAGGCTAGGAGAGGGTGAGAGAACAGGCTAGCAGTAGAGAGGCTAGGAGAGTGAGAGAACAGGCTAGCAGTGGAGAGGCTTGGAGAGAGAGAACAGGGCAGCAGTGGAGAGGCTAGGAGCGTGAGAGAGAACAGGCTAGCAGTGGAGAGGCTAGGAGCGTGAGAGAACAGGCTAGCAGTGGAGAGGCTAAGGAGAGTGAGAGAACAGGCTATCAGTAGAGAGGCTAGGAGCGTGAGAGAGAACAGGCTAGCAGTGGAGAGGCTAGGAGAGTGAGAGAGAACAGGCTAGCAGTGGAGAGGCTAAGGAGCGTGAGAGAACAGGCTAGCAGTGGAGAGGCTAGAAGAGTGAGAAAGAACAGGCTAGCAGTGGAGAGGCTAGGAGAGTGAGAGAGAACAAGCTAGCAGTGGAGAGGCTAGGAGAGGGTGAGAGAACAGGCTAGCAGTGGAGAGGCTAGGAGAGGGTGAGAGAACAGGCTAGCAGTGGAGAGGCTAGGAGAGTGAGAGAACAGGCTAGCAGTGGAGCGGCTTGGAGAGAGAGAACAGGGCAGCAGTGGAGAGGCTAAGAGCGTGAGAGAGAACAGGCTAGCAGTGGAGAGGCTAGGAGCGTGAGAGAACAGGCTAGCAGTGGAGAGGCTAGGAGCGTGAGAGAGAACTGGCTAGCAGTGGAGAGGCTAGGAGAGTGAGAGAGAACAGGCAGGCAGTGGAGAGGCTAGGAGAGTGAGAGAGAACAGGCTAGCAGTGGAGAGGCTAGGAGGGTGAGAGAACAGGCTAGCAGTGGAGAGGCTAGGAGAGTGAGAGAGAACAGGCTAGCAGTGGAGAAGCTAGGAGGGTGAGAGAACAGGCTAGCAGTGGAGAGGCTAGGAGGGTGAGAGAACAGGCTAGCAGTGGAGAGGCTAGGAGCGTGAGAGAACAGGCTAGCAGTGGAGAGGCTAGGAGGGTGAGAGAACAGGCTAGCAGTGGAGAGGCTAGGAGCGTGAGAGAACAGGCTAGCAGTGGAGAGGCTAAGGAGCGTGAGAGAACAGGCTAGCAGTGTAGAGGCTAGAAGAGTGAGAGAGAACAGGCTAGCAGTGGAGAGGCTAGGAGAGTGAGAGAGAACAGGCTAGCAGTGGAGAGGCTAGGAGAGGGGGTGAGAGAACAGGCTAGCAGTGGAGAGGCTAGGAGAGTGAGAGAACAGGCTAGCAGTGGAGAGGCTTGGAGAGAGAGAACAGGGCAGCAGTGGAGAGGCTAGGAGCGTGAGAGAGAACAGGCTAGCAGTGGAGAGGCTAGGAGCGTGAGAGAACAGGCTAGCAGTGGAGAGGCTAGGAGCGTGACAGAACAGGCTAGCAGTGGAGAGGCTAGGAGGGTGAGAGAACAGGCTAGCAGTGGAGAGGCTAGGAGCGTGAGAGAACAGGCTAGCAGTGGAGAGGCTAGGAGAGTGAGAGAACAGGCTAGCAGTGGAGAGGCTAGGAGGGTGAGAGAACAGGCTAGCAGTGGAGAGGCTAGGAGCGTGAGAGAACAGGCTAGCAGTGGAGAGGCTAGGAGAGAGAACAGGCTAGCAGTGGAGAGGCTAGGAGCGTGAGAGCACAGGCTAGCAGTGGAGAGGCCAGGAGGGTGAGAGAACAGGCTAGCAGTGGAGAGGCTAGGAGAGGGTGAGAGAACAGGCTAGCAGTGGAGAGGCTAGGAGAGTGAGAGAACAGGCTAGCAGTGGAGAGGCTTGGAGAGAGAAAACAGGGCAGCAGTGGAGAGGCTAGGAGCGTGAGAGAGAACAGGCTAGCAGTGGAGAGGCTAGGAGCGTGAGAGAACAGGCTAGCAGTGGAGAGGCTAGGAGAGTGAGAGAGAGAACAGGCTAGCAGTGGAGAGGCTAAGGAGTGTGAGAGAACAGGCTAGCAGTGGAGAGGCTAGGAGAGTGAGACAACAGGCAAGCAGTGGAGAGGCTAGGAGGGTGAGAGAACAGGCTAGCAGTGGAGTGGCTAGGAGCGTGAGAGAACAGGCTAGCAGTAGAGAGGCTAGGAGAGAGAGAATAGGCTAGCAGTGGAGAGGCTAGGAGCGTGAGAGAACAGGCTAACAGTGGAGAGGCCAGGAGGGTGAGAGAACAGGCTAGCAGTGGAGAGGCTAGGAGCGTGAGAGAGAACAGGCTAGCAGTGGAGAGGCTAGGAGAGAGAGAGAGAACAGGCGAGCAGTGGAGAGGCTAGGAGAGTGAGAGAGAACAGGCTAGCAGTGGAGAGGCTAGGAGAGGGTGAGAGAACAGGCTAGCAGTGGAGAGGCTAGGAGAGGGTGAGAGAACAGGCTAGCAGTGGAGAGGCTAGGAGAGTGAGAGAACAGGCTAGCAGTGGAGAGGCTTGGAGAGAGAGAACAGGGCAGCAGTGGAGAGGCTAGGAGCGTGAGAGAGAACAGGCTAGCAGTGGAGAGGCTAGGAGCGTGAGAGAAAAGGCTAGCAGTGGAGAGGCTAAGGAGAGTGAGAGAACAGGCTAGCAGTAGAGAGGCTAGGAGCGTGAGAGAGAACAGGCTAGCAGTGGAGAGGCTAGGAGAGTGAGAGAGAGAACAGGCTAGCAGTGGAGAGGCTAAGGAGCGTGAGAGAACAGGCTAGCAGTGGAGAGGCTAGAAGAGTGAGAGAGAACAGGCTAGCAGTGGAGAGGCTAGGAGAGTGAGAGAGAACAGGCTAGCAGTGGAGAGGCTAGGAGAGGGTGAGAGAACAGGCTAGCAGTGGAGAGGCTAGGAGAGGGTGAGAGAACAGGCTAGCAGTGGAGAGGCTAGGAGAGTGAGAGAACAGGCTAGCAGTGGAGAGGCTTGGAGAGAGAGAACAGGGCAGCAGTGGAGAGGCTAGGAGCGTGAGAGAGAACAGGCTAGCAGTGGAGAGGCTAGGAGCGTGAGAGAACAGGCTAGCAGTGGAGAGGCTAAGGAGAGTGAGAGAACAGGCTAGCAGTAGAGAGGCTAGGAGCGTGAGAGAGAACAGGCTAGCAGTGGAGAGGCTAGGAGAGGGTGAGAGAATAGGCCTCGTCGCCGAGCGCAGTCTATCGCCTAAGCTCGACCGGAACAGCCGACCTCGCCTTTTACCGGTATCCACTCACCTCTTCTTTACGCTGCCCGATGGGGCTTGGGGGGGGGGAAAGGCTCGCCCTGAACTCCACCCTGCGAACCTCACGCGGAATGTTGAGGACGGCTGAGGCCGCCTGAACTTCGTGCCGACGTTCCTGAATGACTCCGCAGAATTTTTTTGCTCCGCTCCCACTCCCTTATATGGCAACAAAAACCCGTTAGTACCCGGATCATCTGACGTCATCCTGCGCATCCAATCGAACGCCCCCGGCTGTTGGGGGGTGGTGGGGGGGGAGGAGTCTCGTCATCCCCCCCACCCGCGCCCCCGCCCCCCTCCCGCTGTTTACCCAGTGACAAATCGCTGCCCGTGGCGCTAACGGTGATTGGCTGGGACTGTTGCCGGGGGCTGCAGAGGCGCCGGGGGGTGTCTGAGAGGAGGCAGAAGCTGTGAGGTGACGTCATCGGTTGGGCCCAATCAAAGGTAGACGAGAAGCGACGGCGGTGATTGGCTGGGACTGTTGCCGGGGGCTGCAGAGGCGCCGGGGGGTGTCTGGTGGTGGATGACGCGTTGTGTGCGGGAGACACGCCATATATTAATTCTAGATTTGCATATATTATCAGAGCATGTTGTGTTTGCGTGTTCATCACAAGTGCGTGCGGTTAATGCAGCAGAGTTGATTCCTCGCAAAAAAAGGGTTTTTTTTATTGCCAGACAGGGTAAAACTTAATTCTTATTTTTTTAGTTCTTTCGGTAAAGTCACGTAGGTATAAAATAAATCAGAATTTTAACCAGAGTATAGATTCCTGCATTCACGAAAGCTTCAAATCAACATTAATTCTTATTTTCTTCCAAACAGTGACCTCTGTCTTCGTAACAGACAGAAGCAATTCGAGGCTGTAACCTCTGTCTCGGTGCCATGATGCTTAAGTGAACCGAGGCTGTGTGAAAACAGCGACCTCTGTTTCAGTAACCTCTGTCTTCGTAATAGACAGAAGCAACTCGAGGCTGTAACCTCTGTCTCGGTGCCATGATTCTTAAGTGACCCGAGGCTGTGTGAAAACAGCGACCTCTGTTTCAGTAACCTCTGTCTTCGTAACAGACAGAAGCAACTCGAGGCTGTAACCTCTGTCTCGGTGCCATGATGCTTAAGTGACCCGAGGCTGTGTGAAAACAGCGACCTCTGTTTCAGAGAGGAGCGGTGGCGCAGCGGTTAGCGGCCTCGCCGAGTTCGATTCCCGCACACGGTCAGCAAACGCGAGTGACGATTATCCGAACTGGTCCTGGGCCTCCCCTAGGTCGACTCAGCCTCAAATTGAGTAGCCGATGCGGCGTCTAATCAAAGCCGCTACTTAAAACATTTTTTTGTTAAATTGTCTTTGCATTTTATTTTAGCGGTACAATGTTGTGATGCGTTTGATAATAAATTCGGTTTACTCGGGGAGACAAAGACAGCCGGGCGTGGTGCTGGCCGCCCACCCCTTTCCGTGTACCGTTCCGGCATTCAAGAGGCGCTGCTCGCTGAACAGCACTTGCCCCAGAAGTCCGCCACAGGCTACAACAACAACACCACCGGTGTGGGGGGGTCTTTTGTCTTTGGTGGCTGTGTCAGTTGTGAAAACAGCGACCTCTGTATCCCGGTGTGGGGGTGGGGGGGTTTGTAACAGACAGATGGAACTAAAGAGACGTTGCAACGTCACGTGATTTCCCGTCACGTGATTTCCCGACACTTTTGATATCGCCAGAGTTCATTACCCCGCCAACATCGCAGCAGCAGCGGTGTTACTACAACCTCAGGGTTATAACTACAGCAGCAGTGTTGTTACTACTACAACCTCAGGGTTATAACTACAGCAGCAGTGTTGTTACTACTACAACCTCAGGGTTACTACTACAGCAGCGGTGTTGTTACTACTACAACCTCAGGGTTATAACTACAGCAGCGGTGTTGTTACTACTACAACCTCAGGGTTATAACTACAGCAGCAGTGTTGTTACTACTACAACCTCAGGGTTACAACTACAGCAAGCGGTGTTGTTACTACTACAACCTCAGGGTTACAACTACAGCAAGCGGTGTTGTTACTACTACAACCTCAGGGTTATAACTACAGCAGCAGTGTTGTTACTACTACAACCTCAGGGTTACAACTACAGCAAGCGGTGTTGTTACTACTACAACCTCAGGGTTATAACTACAGCAGCGGTGTTGTTACTACTACAACCTCAGGGTTATAACTACAGCAGCAGTGTTGTTACTACTACAACCTCAGGGTTACAACTACAGCAAGCGGTGTTGTTACTACTACAACCTCAGGGTTACAACTACAGCGGTGTTGTTACTACTACAACCTCATGGTTATAACTACAGCGGTGTTGTTACTACTACAACCTCAGGGTTACTACTACAGCAGCGGTGTTGTTACTACTACAACCTCAGGGTTATAACTACAGCGGTGTTGTTACTACTACAACCTCAGGGTTACAGCTACAGCAAGCGGTGTTGTTACTACTACAACCTCAGGGTTACAACTACAGCAAGCGGCGTTGTTACTACTACAACCTCAGGGTTACAACTACAGCAAGCGGCGTTGTTACTACTACAACCTCAGGGTTACAACTACAGCAAGCGGCGTTACAACTTCTTCCTTGGGAACGCGAGCAGCCAAGTGAAGGTTCGTGCCTGTGTGTGTGTGTGTCTGTGTGTGTGTGTCTGTGTGTGTGTCTGTCTGTGTGTGTGTGTCTGTGTGTGTGTGTGTCTGTGTGTGTCTGTGTGTGTCTGTGTGTGTGTGTCTGTGTGTGTGTGTCTCTGTGTGTGTGTCTCTGTGTGTGTGTCTCTGTGTGTGTGTGTCTGTGTGTGTCTGTGTGTGTGTCTGTGTCTGTGTGTGTGTCTGTGTGTGTGTCTGTGTCTGTGTGTGTCTGTGTGTGTGTCTCTGTGTGTGTGTGTCTGTGTGTGTGCGTCTGTGTGTGTGTGTCTGTGTCTGTGTGTGGCTGTGTCTGTGTGTGGCTGTGTCTGTGTGTGGCTGTGTGTGTGTCTGTGTGTGTCTGTGTGTGTGTGTGTCTGTGTGTGTGTGTGTCTGTGTGTGTGTCTGTGTCTGTGTGTGTGTCTGTGTGTGTGTCTGTGTCTGTATGTGTGTCTGTGTGTGTCTGTGTGTGTCAGTGTGTGTGTCTGTGTGCGTGTGTGTGTCTGTGTGTGTCAGTGTGCGTGTGTGTGTCTGTGTGTGTGTCTGTGTGTGTCTCTGTGTGTGTCTGTGTGTGTGTCAGTGTGCGTGTGTGTGTCTGTGTGTGTGTGTGTCTCTGTGTCTGTGTGTGTGTCTGTCTGTGTGTGTGTGTCTCTGTGTCTGTGTGTGCGTGTGTGTCTCTGTGTCTCTGTGTGTCTGTGTGTGCGTGTGTGTCTCTGTGTGTCTGTGTGTGTCTCTGTGTGTCTGTGTGTGCCTGTGTGTCTCTGTGTGTCTGTGTCTCTGTGTGTGTGTGTCTGTGTGTGTGTGTGTGTCTGTGTGTGTGTGTGTCTGTGTGTGTGTGTCTGTGTGTGTGTGTCTGTGTGTGTGTGTGTCTGTGTGTGTGTGTGTCTGTGTGTGTGTGTGTCTGTGTGTGTGTGTCTGTGTGTGTGTGTGTCTGTGTGTGTGTGTCAGTGTGTGTGTGTCTGTGTGTGTCAGTGTGTGTGTGTGTGTGTCAGTGTGTGTGTGTCTGTGTGTGTGTGTGTGTCTGTGTGTGTGTCTGTGTGTGTGTGTGTGTCTGTGTGTGTGTGTGTGTCTGTGTGTGTGTGTGTCTGTCTGTGTGTGTGTGTCTGTGTGTGTGTGTCTGTGTGTGTGTGTCTGTGTGTGTGTGTGTCTGTGTGTGTGTCTGTCTGTGTGTGTGTCTGTGTGTGTGTGTCTGTGTGTGTGTGTGTCTGTGTGTGTGTGTCTGTGTGTGTGTGTCTGTGTGTGTGTGTGTCTGTGTGTGTGTGTGTGTCTGTGTGTGTGTGTGTGTCTGTGTGTGTGTGTGTGTGTCTCTGTGTGTCTGTGTCTGTGTGTCTGTGTCTGTGTGTGTGTGTGTCTGTGTGTGTGTCTGTGTGTGTGTGTGTCTGTGTGTGTGTGTGTCTGTGTGTGTGTGTGTGTCTGTGTGTGTGTGTGTGTCTGTCTGTGTGTGTGTCTGTGTGTGTCTGTGTGTGTGTCTGTCTGTGTGTGTGTCTGTGTGTGTGTGTCTGTCTGTGTGTGTGTCTGTGTGTGTGTGTCTGTGTGTGTGTGTCTGTGTGTGTGTGTGTGTCTGTGTGTGTGCCGGACGGGCAACTCTGTCGTGGACAGCGCTGTGGGGGGAGATCCAATTTTGATTGGCTCCTCCCCTCATGGCATATGTGTCCACCACAGGGGCTAAACGGGGGCTCTGGACGGGTGCGAGGGGCTGGTAACCCCTCCACCTTCAATTAATTACCACGAAACTACGAATTAAACTGAAATATGTAACAACTAAGCTTGTGCCGGAGGCCCCGGGGGGCCAGGCGTCTATGACGTCTCCTGGCCAAACCCCAATTGGCGGAGCCAGGAGATTGAATACCTTCCCTCGGGGCTACTCCAGAAACAACGAAAAGCCACTACGGTTGGCCACGTGGAATGTTCGAACGCTCACTGCGGAGGAGAGGCTGCCACTCCTCTGTCGGGAGCTGGACCGGTACCGCCTGGATCTATGCGGCATTCAGGAGGTCCGGTGGACCGGCTCTGGCTCCTGCCACCATGAGGGGTGGACAGTCCTCTACTCGGGGCAGCAGACTGCCAAACAACAGGGTGTGGGTCTTCTTTTGAACAAAAGAATGAAGGGGGCGTGGGAGCGTGGCGGTGAGGTGTGGAAAGCTGTAAGCCCCAGGCTACTTTGGGCTCGCCTTCCCATCAACCGGAGGCGAGGAATGGTGGTCGTGGTTACTTATGCCCCCACCGAAGATGAACATCCGTGGAGGGATGCAGGCAAAGCCGATGAGTCAGATGCCTTCTATGACCTCCTGTCACAGGTGCTGGCTAAAGTGGCCCCTCGGGATAGAGTCATCATGTTGGGTGACTTCAATGCCCGAGTTGGTCATGATACTGGCACCTGGTCTGGAGTGATTGGAGGGCATGGGCCAGATCAGCTCAATAACAACGGTAGGAGGCTGCTAGATTTTTGTGCAGCCCATGGGCTTGTAATTACCAACACGCTGTTCCGGCATCGGCGCATCCACACAACATCATGGATGCATGCCGGGTCCAAGCAAGAACATCTGCTGGACTACATAGTGACGGACCAGCGAATGCGAGCCCATGTCCTTGACACCAGGACCTACCGTGGAGCTGATCTGCCCTCTGACCATCGACTAGTCATCTGTAAGATGCGCCAGCCATTCTTCCACTCCGGTGGTGGGTGTACACCTAGGACCCCATTCCAACATAAAGTGGCCTGGTCTCAGTTATCTGATGAAAGTTGCAAGCGAGAATTTCATCATCGCTTGCGGCTGGGATTGGCATCGTCCCCGACTCCTCCTGATGTCGAGGGTAAATGGGCGAGGTTTAGGACTGTGACTCATGCAGCTGCAATGGCTGCTTTGGGTACGCGGTCCAGACCTCCCCAGACACCCTGGATGACAGAGGAGTTGTTCACGATGGTTGAGAAAAAGCGACAGGCCCACTGTCATCGGCTACAGAATCCCACGTCAGAGAATGAGGAGGCTTACCGCAGCCTTCGCTCGGAGGTTCGGAGAGCCGTGAGGCGCTGCAAGGATGGGTGGTGGTCGCGGGTTGCTGAGGAGATGGAGTCTGCCTCAGTGGCCCGTGATCACAAATCTCTATTTAACTCCATCAAAAAAGTAACCTGCAGCGCCACACCTATTACCATCATTAGGGGAAAAAACGGTGATCCAATTTCCGACCCCCAGGAACAGGTTCGCAGATTTGCTGAGCATTTCTGTGAGGTCCTGGGGGAGGGAAAATCCCTCAGCCAGGAAAACATCGTGGCACAAAGTGAGGATGACCCTGCTGAGGCTGCGGTGCCTCAAATATTGGATGAAGTCACCCCCTGTGAGTGGCTGGCTGAGGTGCCATCTGCTGAGGAAGTATTGAAGGCGATCCGGAGTCTGAGACCAGGAAAGGCAGCGGGCAGAGATGATCTCCCAAGCGAAATGCTGAGGGAGGGTGGCGTTTGTGCACAGACTGCCCTATATGACATCATAACAACAGTCTGGACCACTGGACGGGTTCCGCAGGATTGGAAGGATGCCCTGGTGGTCCCCCTTTTTAAGAAGGGGGACCGCACAGACTGTAACAACTACAGGGGCATCTCACTCCTCAGTGTGCCGGGAAAGGTCCTGGCAAGGATT